>NW_027266789.1:0-58292 GCF_046630445.1 Rutidosis leptorrhynchoides
AGTTTATTTGTCCATCACCGTCCACATCCGCTTCACGGATCATCTCATCAACTTCCTCATCTGTCAACTTCTCCCCAAGATTTGTCATCACATGACGGAGCTCCGCAGCAGAAATAAAGCCATTCTAGTCTTTGTCAAATACCCTGAAAGCTTCTTTCAGTTCTTCCTCGGAGTCAGTGTCCTTCATCTTACGGGCCATCAGGTTGAGGAATTCCGGGAAGTCGATGGTTCCGTTCCCGTCGGCATCAACTTCGTTAATCATGTCCTGAAGCTCTGCTTCATTTGGGTTCTGTCCCAGTGAGCGCATCACAGTACCAAGCTCCTTAGTAGTAATACAGCCTGTAATATTCGAAAATGATCATTCCCATTACATTAGAGCAGGGAGAAATAACTCAAAATCTAGTTTACTTTGTGAAAAAAAAAAAAAAACTAATCAGGAAATGCTAAGCCAGTTCAAACATTATAAATGTAACATTTTACTTTAGCTATGTGATGTTTGGCTAAATAACAGGAAACCAAGACTTAAATGAAAACATGAATAAGACTAAACAAAAAATTTCAAGGTTTCCTAGCAAAGGAAGCAAGCAAAACTCTACATAGACAATTGCAGCTGTATAAAAAGACTCCGAATACGGCAACTGAGAATGCCCTAATGGCTCAAAATAAGGAAATGTTTAGTTAAACTGCAACCATGTAGAGATACCATATATGACAGATGAGATATAGACACTAATTAATTCACACGTCTTAATGACATAATACAGTAACCGAAAGGTCGAAACGCAGGGAGATTTCCTCACGACTATTTATATATGTAAGATATAAAGTCCACTACAGAGAACGCATACTTGACCATACCTATAACCATTCTATGGCCTGTGATACTATGACAGCAACAACAATAATCAAGCCTCAACCTAAACTCAACATGTAGTCAATTTAGCTCATTCCATGTCTGATTTTCAAATTTCAAGCACGTAAATTAACGGCGCATTTGGTGACTACTACTTGTTTCATACGATAGATCATCATCTAGATCCAGTCAACAAGCTGAATTACACGATAAGATATGTGCAAAGCAAAAGGCCAACACCGAATAAGAGTTTCAACGAGCGTAGAGAACTTTCATAACAATGAAATTGTAAGAGAAATGAATTTGAAATTGATCTACAACTATTAATGTGAACATCTAAACAGATCACAGAACCAAGCATGACATCGCCGGAAAAAGATCAAAGACGTATACAGTATCTGAAATAAAGATGCAAAATTGAAATAAAAAGAGGTTACCATCGCCATCCTTGTCGAATAGACTGAAAGCCTCCTTGAACTCAGAGATCTGGTCGTCAGTCAATTGATCCGCCATTATTGTTTTCTGGACAGCGAGACAGAGACCAAAATATCGGAGACAATGCGAAGCAAGATGGGGAGAGAGAAAAAAACGTAGGAATATATATAGGCAAATCTTTTTTTTTTTTTTCATAATAAGGATTCCCTCGAGTTTCTATTTTCTTTTCTTTTATTTAGGATTCGAGTTAATCCCAATCGGGATATTTTTTTTCTTAATTTGTACACTTTGCTAATACAAAAGTTTATGCTTAAATAGTACTTATATTACCTTCATATTTCCAAAAAATTATCGACAAGTGGAAACTACGAACGTAAAAAATAGGAAAAAAAGTACGTGAAAATTGCATGATCATTTTATTTTATACGGATAAGTAATTATAAAAAATATTAAATTAGGTTAAAATAAATAATAAAAAAAACTGATAACCATAAATAAAGCACAACGTATACGTGGCAGTCAGTATCAAGCAGCTAGCTGAAGTCTCTCTCTTATTTATTCTCTCCGCGTAGCAAACGCGTATGCCTTTTTTTTTTTTCATTCGATTTTATTAAAATAAAATATATCATGATTCGATTAAAGCTTTGAACCTGAAAAAAAAAATTAAGGGCTGTTTAATAAGGGAAATTTTTTTTTTTTTTTTCAAAAATTATTGTTACTTTTCGATTTTCATTTCGCAGATAAGTTTGTGCAAAACTTGTTCAGTGTATAAATTTTTTTTTTCCAAAAACTAAAATCTCTAATTTTTAAAAGTCAAAATCAGATCTTCAAAATCAGGTCGGAAACCTATTTTTTTTCCATCACCAAGCCAAGTCCGATCAAGCTTTAACCTATCGGAATTGAGGAGAGCTTAATCCTTTACCTCGAAGGAAAGACGAGCTGTCGTGAAAGAGAGCTCTGACGAGCTTTGGCCAACACAACCTGAACGCAATCGAGGCTGGAATTGACGGGACGATGCGCGCACGAGGAAAGCAAGCCATCTTCATCGTCGTCCACTCACGAAAGGACGAGTACCGCCACATCGCCGCCGCACCGAATCGATCCGCCACATCGTCGCCGCACCGAGACAAGCTGTTGTTTCCGCCACCTCAGCATCGATCAGTCATCGTGGTGGTCGGCTCGTTAAGCCACCGAATTGACCACTGATTTTGATATTTCCGGCAACCTCAGTTGTAATAGAACGATTGCGACGCCATGAACAGCGGCGGCAAAAGATCGGAATCGAAGAGATCTTCCTCTCCTCCACAACAAACGAATTTTTTATAATACACTATGACCCCTGACGTTTCCATTTTTTTCAATCCAGTTCAATTTCCAATTTGAAAACTTCAAATTTGACAATCTCATTTTTAAGAAAATTTTGTGAAAAATCTCAAAGAAAATGAAAACAAAAGTCGCCAACCGAATAAATTTTTAAAGAAAACTGAGAATTTTGTGAAAAATAGAAAATTTTCAAAAAAAATCAAAACAGTGCCCTACCGAACAGGGCCTAAAGCTTTTTTTTTAAGTTCATGATTCAATTTTTTTAAGTAAATGGAGCTTGTCATTAATGATTAAATACGATTACATTGTTAAAAAAGGACGACAATCGACCGAGCTCATTATTCTTAGAATTAGCGATACTATGAGCTAATCGATTGCATCCTCTTGGTATATGTACAAAAGTGCAGGAATTGAAAGTAGAAATTAAAGACTTGATTCTACAAATTAATTCTCTACAAGTTAAAAAACAAATGCCATGTCCATTGATAGCTTGAATGAGCAAGAGAGCATTTGATTCGAAAATGACATTTGAGAAACTGTATTGTTTAGCAAGACAAACTCCATGTAGAGGACTGAAGCTTCCTTAAGTGAAATATCGTTGATTCCGTCTTTATATGCTGCCTGGAATCGTAGAATACATGCCGAATTATCTCTAATAACCACTCCTAAGCCCCACTTCCCAATCCGACTAAAGATTGTCGCATCACAGTTAATCTTGACAAACGAGGGCAACGGAGGACGCCATTGAGCTTGAGATGGGGCTATCGAAATGATACCAGACCGGGCAAGAGCAGCTAAAGATAGGTCCTTTAGAGAATGTGCAGCTTGAGTAACCACCGAACAAGGATTACCACAGGTACTTTCAGCCCAAACTCTTTATATTACGAAATCTAAGGCCACCATTTGGTTTAGAAGGTGATAAAGTTGGCCATCCAACCCATCTGATCTTTTTCTTCCCATTCCACCAAAATGTGTGAATAGCTGTTTCAATCTCATTTAAAATTTTCTTAGGAATCTTGAAGTACGCCATAGCATATGTCGATATCGATTGTATTATCAATTTGATCAAAACTTCTTTCCCGACCTTATATAGGAGTCTTGCCGACCAAACATTTAGTCGTTTCCATATCTTATCTACATGTTCTTTAAAACAGAAGGCTTTGGCACTCCTAACAAGAAGTGGGAGGCCTAGATAGCGATCATGGACGAGCACTTCTTGTATATGGAGAATGTCTTGAATTTGTCGACGAAGGGTATTTGGGCTAAAATATATGCCTGATTTAGATCAGTTAATTACCTGTCCCGAGGTAGCTCCGTATTCGTCGAATATTTTCCCTAGCCCTTCGACCTCCTCTGGATTAGCCCTTCGACCTTCGAATATTGCGAAGAGAAGATGTGAAATTTGAGGGTTGTTCCGAGCAATGTTACACCCAGATAATACTCCATCCAACTCAGCTTTTGCAATTGAGGATGATAACCCTTCGACACATAAAACAAATAAGAATGGCTACAATGTATCTCCCTTACGCAGCCCCCTATTCGGAATGAATCTTCTACTAGATTCACCATTAATCAAGACTTCAAATGAAACAGTAGAGATGCATCTCCTAATCCAAGAAACCCACAATGAAGAGAAACTCGTTGTTGACATAAGCTCTTCAAGGTATTTCCATTCCCCTCTACCGAACGCCTTCGACATATCCGTTTTAATCGTGCACCAACCATCCTCATTCGACTTTTTGAGCTTTAAAAAATGGGTAAGCTCATAGGCCAGAATGACGTTGTCGGAAATTAAACGCCCAGGGACAAATGTCGATTGATTCGGAGAGATTATTCGAGTAAGGAGCCTTTTCAAACAATTAGCCAACACTTTAGAAGCGAGCTTATAAAGAGTGTTACATAAGCTAATGGGTCTGAATTCCGTCATGCTCTTAGGTTCTTTGACTTTTAGGATTAGCATAATTTGGGAATGATTAAAATTTGTCGGAGGACAAGTTTCTCCATCAAGAAACCCCTGTATACAAGATGTGATCTCAAATTTCATCACTTCCTAATAAATCTTGAAGAACCATGGTGACAATCTGTCCGGCTCGAGAGACTTTTTAGATTTCATACTCTTAAGCGCGAATGAAACATCTTCCACTGAAATAGGGGCAGTAAGGCAACTATTGTCTTCGAAAGAAATTCTCTGATCAATGTTGTCCACAACCGGAGAGAAATTCGAGTTCTGATTAGAGGAAAAGAGATCTTGAAAATACGCCACAGCTACATCAAAAATGTCTCTCTGATTCGAGGCAGAGTTTCCAAGAGGGTCTAAGAGACTGTCAATTATGTTCCTTTTCTTTCGAGAGGAAGCTGCTGAATGAAAATGTTTTATTGCGGTCTCCGTCCCTAAGCCAATGACTTTTCGCTCTTTGGCTCCAATAAGTAGCTTCTCGACGAGTCAAATCATCTATTTCTTCTTGTATGCAGTTGGCTTTTTCCCTGTTTTCGGCTGACATAGGAACTGCAGATATTGAGTTTAACAGAGAGACCTTCTCCTTAATCAATTTTGGCCAATTCGGAGGGTGATTCCTCCATTCCATTAACTGGAATCTATAATGGTTAAGTTTGTTCCGGCAGTCCTCAACATTATCACATCTCATTCCATTTACCCAAGTATCCTTTATCAATTCCACACAATCAGGCGCTAGATTCCAACAATTGTTATATCGAAATTTAGGAATGATACCTGAAACCAGCAATCCTTGAAGGTGAAGCACGAGAGGCATATGGTCTGATGAAAAGTCAGGATAATGTAGAACTTCTGCTGAATTTAAATTTCCTTGCCCAAATCCAATCTGCAAAAGCTCTGTCTAACCTAGCCTGAATTAAGGCCTGATTCTTCCTTTTATTTCTCCAAGTGAAAGGAAATCCAGTGAACGGAATCTTACTCCAACCACAGTCTGCCACAACTTCCCTGAACTCGTTAAGCTGAGATTGAGGTTTGGGATTGCCGCCAACTTTCTCGGAATCATCCAAGATCTAATTGAAATCTCCAATCGCTAGCCAAGGTAAAGGATTTCAAAAGAGGAGAGAACGCAACAATTGGTAAGTGCGCCACTTATCATCAGATTTTGGCCATCCATAAACCCCTGTAAACCTCCAGCTTCCGCCAACAATTGTGTCAATATGGTCCAGAGAATAAGAGAGTATATCAACCGAAACTTCCTCTCCCCCAAAACAATGCTAGACCTCCACTGTATCCATCTCCAGTAAAGTCTTTGTCTACTCCAAAACAACCTTTTGCCTTCAGTAAACATTTTATCTAATCCAACTCTCTTGATAGCTTCTTAGTTTTCGAAAGAAAAATTAAAAAGAACATTTAATTTTTGTAATTTCTGCAATATTTGGATTCTGTAGGAGCTGTCTAAGTCCCTACAATTTCATGACAAGACATTTATTGCGAATGGTGGGAGTGGTCATGTCCACTCGCCGCCGGGCAGTTTTCGATTCCATCATATCCCAACTCCTCAATATAACACAACAAAGAAGAAGAAGAAATAAAATCTGGACGAATAGAAGAATGAACCTGAACTGATTCGATTAAAGCTGAAAAGGAAAAAGAGAATAAATATCATTCCACCAACACAATATATACTACTTATATCAAAAGCATACCAAATTTACGATTCTCAAAATAAGACATCTCTCCTCTATTAGAATGTAATTGCGTTGTCTATTCGTTATAAATTCATTAATAAATATAAAACGAAATAAAAAAATCTTCTATTGCATGCCTTATGTCAATTGTTATTTTCTTCGTAGTAGTGGACATATCTCAATCTGTTGAATGACATCTTGGTTTATTTAATAAGTATAATCAACTGCAAATTGGAATGTACTTCAATGATAAGACCAATTATTCATCAAAAAAAATGATAAGACCAATTCGTTCTCTATCATACAAAAAGTTTGGAGTTAGCTTTTTTACTTCCAAGTGATTTTATCACAATTCAAATAGATGATCTTGGATTTTTGTTTGTCCATTTATGATGGTTGTTATAAAATTTTCCGTGTCAAACGAAAAATCTCGTTTAACATCTCAATTTGATCGTGATTATTTTTATTAGATCGATTTATTTGTGTATTCTTTTAGCTAATTTGCTAGCTTCGAGTTATAATCTATTGTATTTATCAAAATACCAATTTAACTAAATATTAATGATTTTTCTTTTTTCAGATGAACATACGTCAAAAGTGATAACATTGGATATTGGAATGATCATTTTCCTTTCTATTTGCTCGAACAGGACTTAAATCAATACATTTCGAGATCTTAAAATGTCGTAAAGTTAAAAGTAAGTGATCAAACTATATAAATTGATGGAATTAAAAAATAAAAAATCTCCCATATTTTCATAAAAATAGAAATTAGAACAGGAAGGTAAGAGCTGACATCGGTTGAAAATGTATAAAAAAGGGATGGCTGAGATTAATTTTCTCAGCAACCAAAAAGGATTACCATTATTTAATCCATTTCAAATATTTTAATCCATTTCAAATATTTCGTAATTAAATTTATTTTGAATTATTTTAAATATTTTTTTATAAAATTTATGGATGTTTGAGTTCTTTCTTCAATTTTATTATTACATTTATTTTGAATATTTTATTTTAAATAATAAAAAAATATATAAATGTTTTTATCATTAATTATATTTTTTTAAAATTCATAATTTTTATTATGAAATATTTAAAATAGATCAAGGAGAGTTTAAAAATTTATTATTATATCCATTCTAAAATAAATGTAAAAATTACATGTAAATGGGAGGAGGTAGTATTTCTCAATTATTACCGTACCGTTCCTTTCCTTGCCATTTAATTTTTCTCTCTCGTTCCATTTCTCTTGTACCTGTAAGTGATATCGCTCTCTAAAAATGGCCGATCAGTTGACCGACGATCAGATATCAGAATTCAAGGAGGCTTTCAGTCTATTCGACAAGGATGGCGATGGTATCTTCCTTACAGCTTTCAGATCTGTTATATCTTTCTGCTATGCTATGAACCATTCATGTTTCCATTAATTTATGTTCTGTGTTCGCTACTTATAGTTTTGGATTCTGTTTGTTTACTTTTCTGTAGTTATGTTGGTCGCTCGTCTATTTTGATATGTGTTATGAGCCCTGGTCAATCGAAAATTGGTTTAGGTGTCGTGTCAATATGGTTTTCTATACACGAATGGAAATGAAACTCAGATCTTGATAAACTATGGAGAATTCTAATTTCTAAAGGAAAATTACTATGAGAATTTGTTGTTTGAGGGTTAGGAAAAAATTTGACATATTCGATGTGCTTGTTGTTCATAATTTCATACGATTATGTCTATTTTAGAAGTGTTTAAACATATGAGATTGGGATCAGAAAAAGGAATCGTCTTGTCGTATTTCTTTACATCTTTACATCGTCCTCAGTGATTCCTGTTGTATTTGTAAAATACTGACTGTAAAGAAATTCAGCTACTTGGTTAACAGCCCAGGGAAATTATTTATTAGAATCTTGCAGTATTGAAAGCATCTTTATGACTTGATATGGCCATTTTGCATTCCCTGATTGTGGGAGCGAGCTTTTGCTGCTATTTAACCTTCTAGGTTGTCTTGTTCCTTCTTTAGGAAAATCTCCTTTTGTTTTTATCTTGTTTCATATATTCGTTCTAAGTTCTAACTATGTTTTTAACTCTGGCTGTAGGTTGTATCACGACCAAGGAGCTTGGTACTGTTATGCGATCTCTGGGACAGAACCCAACTGAAGCAGAGCTTCAAGATATGATTAATGAAGTTGATGCTGATGGTAATGGAACCATCGATTTCCCCGAGTTCCTTAACTTAATGGCCCGAAAGATGAAGGACACAGATTCTGAAGAGGAGCTAAAGGAAGCTTTCAGGGTCTTTGATAAGGACCAAAATGGTTTCATTTCTGCTGCTGAGCTCCGCCACGTGATGACCAATCTCGGGGAGAAGTTGACAGATGAGGAAGTTGGTGAGATGATCCGTGAGGCCGATGTGGATGGGGATGGTCAAATCAACTACGAGGAGTTTGTCAAAGTAATGATGGCCAAGTGAGGACTTCTTGATCAAAAACCAAAACTTTATATGATAAACAAGAAAGTAGAAAGGGAACAGGACAAAGCAGATAAGGTTAATGGTGATGTCCATTTCCCCATATTAGGGGGCACCATTTGACATGTTTAGGCTTGGTTAATTGTATTGTCTTGTTTGCATTTTATCATGGTACTGTTTGTCTGTTCCTTATTTAGAATTATTGATTATGTAGTGTATTATCCTTATTTGTTCTGTATCCTTTTTCTTTCTAATGTGAACCTAGAACAATTGGGTGATTTAATCCCTATAATCCTTTAATGTCTAGATACTTATTCGATTTCAATACTATATGGAATGCTCTCGATACATAGTTTTGTATTTTATCATTGTTACGAAGAAAGGCGCATCTGTGAGGCACGATCAAGTTTTGGCAAACTAGCCTATAAATGAGGTCGGTTGAGGTGGTTGACGGCTGATCGGAGTTCGCTGGCCATGTATTTTACATATTAGAAAATGATCACTAGGCTTTCTCAAAATTATTACTGAAAACAAATGTAAAAAGCTACCGACTTAGGAATAAAGATGATAACTGTTCCTTGTGTATAAACGTATTCAAATAATCAGAAGGCTCCAATCGAAGTTTGAAGACATGGGATATATGAACATCAAGCAATAAGGTAGAATATCAAGGGACCAAAATGTCACGAGCATCTTTCAATGTACATGCCTTAGAAGTTAAGTTTCATTCAAGTGACTCGCCCTTCGAACAATGCAAGGGGAGTGTCAGGTTACTGAAAATAACAATACGATTAGGTTTCCTGACTATCGCAAAATAAGGACAAAGGAACGCATCCATTTTATAAGGATTTGAGACCCGGACACAGTTTGTTCTTAATACGAGGAGAGTGAACCATCTTGCATCGATAACCAAGAATTAGAGAAAGAAACAAAGCCTATTCCTTGTCAGATTCTTCACTGTCATCCGATGACTGATCCTTCTTTAATTGCTCTTCTCCACCATCAGGATTTAACTTGGTCTTCTTCTCTTTCTTCCTTTGTTTCTTCTTTTGACGTTTCAAGCGCTTCTTAGCTGTTCGTTCCTCCACAGCTTTCGTTTTTTCTTCCCTTCTCATATTGAACTCTGCCACTAACTTTCTTTTCTGGTAATCAACTTCCATCCTTGCAAGGCGATCTTGTTCCTTCCTTCTCATTTGTCGATACTGTTGCAAGTTTCAAAAAAAAATAAAAAAATCCACGTCATAAACTGACAGATGAATAAATAGTCTAGGCATTTACCATAATGCAGGGAATACAACAAGACATCTCAGTTTTCTAATGATGTCGTCTAAGCTGAGCGAATGAGAAGAAAACCTATCCAAGTCAGAAAATGAATGAGAAAGCAAATTCGAAGAAAGAACATAAAAGTCACAACACAACACAGCAAAGTTTGGAGTATTAAATATTTGCAACACAATACAACAACTGCATACAAAGACAGCACCAAAAACTAGATGCCTCCTTTCCATTCAGTTTTATTATATGCCTATTTTCCAGATTTTAGACTTCCTACACACATATTTATGAGCACTCTTCCCCGTCCAACCAGCAAACTACATATCGATTAAAAAGCATCTTTTCAAAAACTAGAACAACTTATTTCTCCAACATATATAAAGAGGAAAAGTAAACCATCGTGAAAATAAGTGGCTTTTATACACAAGATCGACTGCATACCTGGTGAAAGTCACCAGAGCCGGAACCAGCGGAACTTCCTGAAGTATTGCTGACACGGACAGGGACATTCTCAAGAATTCGTCGAAGCTTGATTTCAATGTCCTCTTCTTCCTCCTTAAAAACTGGAGCCTTGTACTCTACAATCGCACCCGATTCGGTCGCTGCCGGTTTAGATTTCTCCACGAGCTGCATATCACCCCCAATTGGCTTCCCCATTGCCATTGTGATTCTGAATTACCCACAAATCATATATGATTCGACACGCGATTATGAAAAACAAATCAAACAAGGCAATTTTAACCTAAAACAAAGTTACATTCAAATTCAACTCCACCACGTTTCAATTATCAATTTGAATGAAACCCCAATACTTTAGGCTTTAGAAGTAAATTAAACGACGAAGAGACTGATTACCTGAGTTGACGACGAAAGGAGCAGCAAATCGCACGGTAAAGAAAACAATGAAAACGGCGGGAGGTATGAGTTCCGGTGGCAATTACGAATGAAGAGATGACTCAGACGAGAATGTATATTTGGTGTTTTTAGGGATAATTACACTGTGGCCCCCTTAAGTATAACCTAAATCACACTTAGGTCCATAAAGTAAGTAACTTCGTTTCTTTCTGGCTTAAAGTATGCCCCGTCTAACATCTAGGTCCGAGCCGTTAACTAACGCGGACGTTTATGTTACGATCCCGTTAAACATCCCAGTTGCTGTCACGTGTACGCTGACATGGAAATTATTTGAATCTAAGAATTTACAAGTCATTTTATTATATAGTATTACAAATACATGAAATCCAACTTTACATTTAATTATGAGATTAGCATCGAATAATCGAACTTATAACGACGATATATTCATATAACAATCCAAATAAAATCAAACACGCAATAATACAATTAGATTTTTCTTTTTCATAAAGAGGAACTAGCTTTCTTCTGATCAGAAGATTGGCACAAGAAAACGGCATTAGCATTATCATCACTACAATACAAGCAAGGGTGTTGCTCAATCAAGCCTTGCGATTTCAAAACCTCCCTAGCCTTCATCACAACTTCTCGATTGCTTAACCCTTTAATCGGCCAATCCTTCAACGCTTCCTGTACCGCATAAGTAAATGCGCCATGAGGTTTTCCTCCTCCACCTTGAATATCAGCTGAAGTTTCATTTGCTTGGCACCCGCTTAGCAGAATTCCCTCGTCCCCCTTTAAGGATTTGAAAATGTCCATTTCGAGTGGCGGCGGTAGCCGGAATTTCAGGCTTGCGTTGCCGCCGAAGGATTCTAGCAAGTGTGTGCCTATGTCTTGGGTGTTGATTTTTGTTAGAGATTGTAAGTGTTGTAGTACTGAGTCGAAGGGAATGGTTTTTTGGATAAATGAATTTAGTATGGGACTAATGTTGTCTTTTATGGAAGCGAAAGGACCGATTTGCTCTTTCTCTTTGTCGATTAGACCTCCACTGTGGCAGGAATCAGATAGCATTGTGAAACTTGCACCTTTTGGGATACGATTCACCATTTCCCGGAAGTCCACATCTTTAAAAACAATAATCAAAATCGTTAGTCGGCTGATAATCATTTATGTCCCCATTCTTGATTAAATGTTACAAATTAGTCCTTATCATTTAGAAACTTAAAATGTTCCTCGAAACTTCACTGAAGTGTTAATTATGTTATTAGCCAGACAATAAGCAATAGGAAATACATACTGACCAGTTATGAGATTGAAATCACAGGGCACGATGGCCTCGTCGGACCTAAACGGATGAGCCGGCTTGACGGAGGGAATTCTGGTGCCATGACCACTGTAATGGAAGAACAACACGTCTTCCGGTAGAGCTTCATCGATCATCCGGTTCAACGCCGCCTTAATGTTTATTCCGGTCGGCAGAACCTTAGACTCAGCTGCATCCGTCAACACTTGGATGTTCTTCTCTTCGAAACCAAAGCGTTGGACCAGAATCTCATGCATGGCAACGACGTCGTTTATGCAGCCACGTAGTTCATTCTTAGTGTTTGCGTAGTTGCAGCCTACAAGGACAGCTACCTTCCTCTGCTTCGTCGAATTTGTATTCTCCATTTCTTGATCTGTGTCAAAGAATATTATTGTCTTCCCGAAAACTGTTACTAAATATTACAAAGAAATGGATTCGATTCGATTTGATTTTGTGTATTAGATGCTAATTGGGTTTGGTTTTTATAGAGTTTTTGAAATGTGGTTGCGTAAATATTAGATTTATCAGTTTCTTGTTGGTTCAAGTTAAAGGCTCGTGCTAATCAATTTCATAAATTGGCTTCCACGCATTGGAAGAGTACCAATACGTATACGCTTGTATTTATATAAATTTAATACATTTTCATAGTAAATCAAGTAACATATTCCAAAAAGGAAAAAATTAACTATATAAATGAGTGCACTAATACAAAAAATTACATGTGAATCGTGAGATTATGATGAGTTGTTTAACTGAAAAAATGTAGCTCTTTGCATGTAAAATACAACAATAATACAATTGGCTATTTTAATCAATGAACCATATACTATATTATATTTATCAAGCTATTCAACACAATCATTCACAATCAACACCAGAAAAACAATAAATAATTTTACATATGTAAAAAATAATAATAACACTAGTCACTATAAAACATGTATAATCGAAATTCCCTCTTGGAATAAGTTTTGGTTATATAAAAATGAATGGTAGTATAAAATTAATGTCTTGCTTGAAGATAAGATCACATTGACAATTATGTGAATGGCCAATCAAAGTCTAGTATATTCTAATAAAATTAAGATGACGACATAACAAAATCATAGAATAAATTTTTTTTTTATTTTTTTTGATGTTCATAGAATAAAGTTTTAAGTATACATTTGGGGATCAAATCAATCAAATAGTGGTTATATTTGATTTTCTTTTCTCACAAGTTTTTAGGAATCGCGTTGGCTCTGTTCCCAACCGGCCAACCTTAACACGGTAACGCCTCGCTTACCCAAAACATATTACATATAGTTGCACTATGTAATATTCAGACAAAGGAAATACTATCAAAAGTCTTGGACTTAAGGTCATCATCAGTTCTGAACTCAGTATATATTCCAGTTGCCCCAAATTTAATCAAGCCTGGTCGATTTAAGGCTGAATCAAGGCTTGAAGAAACTAAGGGATCCTTTGCTAACGGATAGATGGATATAAACGCATCACACGGATAGATATAGATAATATGATCTATTAATGTTACGTCTAGATGAAAACATGATTGAGCGAGTGGGTTAGTCGTTTAGAGCTATAAATCGACCAGGGTGTCATCATCAGATCGAGTTTCAAGCTTTGGTCGATTTCACACCCATATTGCGTGTCGTTTAGAGCTAAAGATAGGAACGTAAATACTGAGCTAAATTTGCAAGGATTTCGTAATCAAATGTGCTATTCGTTTGTTTTACATTTAGTTCTACTGGATCATCGTTGAATGTATGCAACCAGTCGTTCAAAATATTGAAGCTAGTATGACATGTACAGGCAAGCATATATATACTTATATACCAAAAGAAGGGAAAAAATTGGCTAAAGGTCTTTCCATATATTAAAGTCAGTCGCTGTTCCATTATATTTTGCCTCACTATCTTGGCAACCAATAAAATACGTGGTATGCAAATTATCGATATTTACAATGGCATGACCTATTCCACTGGGACTGGCGACAACGGCAACCTCATCTGCTCCGATTATCGTTTCAGCGTAACCTTTATCCGTTATCTCTCTGTTCTCCAGCTGCAAAATTATTCACAAGGACAATGCCATTAGCACAAAAAAATTGGTCCAAGTCAATTCATTTGATTTAAGCTCCAGAATATCAGGGGTGGGCATAAATTGGTTTATGGCAACTAATTGAACCGGTTCGGACTAAAACTTGACTATTGTTTTAGCTATTACTCTTCTAAGTCTTCTTCCCACTATGCATCCAAGGTCAATTCATTTGAGTTATTGATCTGGCCTTACTAGTCTTCTCCATAATATCAAGGGTGGGCAAAATATGGGTTCATGACAACTGATTGAACCAGTTCAATTCGTTTCATGTTCGATTTTGGCACAAAACAGAGAGATAAAGCAGGAAGGAAGAAAAGTTAACTTCAAAAAAAAAAAAAAAGGAAGGAAGGAAGAAAAGTTAGAGCATACCCTAAACAAAGTCTTAGCGCCCCAAATGACAAATGTCTCGTTACAAGTATGGTGTCTGTGATTTCCCCTCATACTACCTGGTCTGATTTCCCCAACATGAACCGAAACACAAGACACAGCTCCACCTGATTTCGACCAATAAAGGTAATATTTTTATTAAATTGAACCTAACCCAATTATAAAAAAGCAAAATTGAGAGAGAATTGACCTTTAATTGCAGAATCAAGAGCAAGAGATACTGGATTGAGCAACCATCCACGCTTGTCTTTAGCGATTGTAGAAGGAAACCCTGGTTTGAACCGAACCAAATTGGTGTTTGAATCATCGAGTTGACTCCATTCTTGATGAGAAGATGGTTGGTACTGCAATCTGAGAGAGACCCAAGTGAGGAGGACAAATACTGAGAGAAGGAAAGGCAAGGATTGAGGCTTCTTCAACATGAGGATTAGCCATGGCCACGAGAGATTATTATTGGATGATTGAAATGGATTCTCTAAGCTCTGGCTGTTTCTTCTTGGGTTTACCATTGTTTTTGGACAAAAGAATCTCTCGTCTTTTCAAAATTACGCTCTTATCAGTAGTTGAGTAGTTGTTAATAAACGTCCAAGTCATGGATTTTGTCTTCTTTTTCAAGTTAAAGTAGGGTGCCGATATTTCCACGGACTGGTTTTGTTAACGACACGGATTTTGAAGTTTTTAGTTTTGATCAATTACAAATTTAGCCCTCTTTTTTTTTTTTTTATCTTTCATGATAATTTCTCTAATTTAGAGCGTGACGTCGTAATATCCACGTAAATGACTTCTTATAAATAATGTCATAGGGTTAGAAAAGTTAATTATAAGATATATTATTTCTTTATTAGGGATAAAAAAAGTATGTATACGAATAGACGGTATATCTTTATATTATATAGCATGATTTATTAAATGTATTTATATTATCGTATTTTATACATTATACTATTATTTGATTTATGATATGACATATGATTTATATATTGTCTTTAGACTTAAACATGAGAATTCATATAGCTTACTACATTCGATGGAATTGAGGCTGATTGTTGTTGTTGTGGTATTTTCTCCAACGCGGAGGTTCGGACTGACGATCAAAAAATAAACAATTAACAACGACATAGTGCTTCATCACTCGAAAGAGATCATACAAATGTAACGGTAGAGATCTAGTGATACATGAAAGTGAATAAATGACTATGGCAGGTGAAGAATTCACCGGGACGAAACTCGATGAAATTGTCTAAAGGGTAAATTTGTAATTGACATACTGAAAAGTAAAAACCCCTTAAAGACAGTGTCCTTAACGAAACGGGTACGTGGAAATATCATAAACATAAGGTGACTAGGCAGAGAGTGTTTTGTGAACAATACTTTGCAACAACAAAGGTATTCATTGCCTTTTGGCCAAACAAGTTCAAATTTTAAGATTTAAACAATGGAAGTGTGCAAGCCAGACCAGAAAGTTACTTTCTGGAGCTGTTTGAAAAGTATTAACTTGAAAAACAAGTAACTAGTAATGGAGAGCTAGAATGACACGAGTTAGGTATCACAATGGGGCTGAGGTTGTTCTCCGGAGCTGGTACTTTTGTATCGGTGGTGGTGCTGTCGCCAAAACCTCGAATCCCTGCATTGCATTGAATTCAAACAACCAAATTTGTTACTTAAACTACTTTACAAGTATATTCAGGACAGTGAAACAGTAGAAAGGAATTCCATGCTTGAAACAAAATCAATTGGGGGGTGGGGTTAAGTTAACAAATAGAAGTTAATTGAATTAACCGTTTGTATGACACAAATTAGAGAAAGAGTGTTGCAGAAAGTTGCAAATAACTGAATAAGCATCTCCATATGACTATAAACCAGTTCTGATCAACAGTACTGCTGAACCCAGTAATTTCTTTCTGCTAGAAAATGATTTAATGAGCAGCTACAATTCGGAAAATCTTTTGGTTTTGCATATCTAAACTAGAAACAGCGTAAGCTAAATGCTTCTATTGCCTTTGGCCATGCAAATTTGCAGTGAAGATCATTCAACACACTTATAAGAGAATTAGATGTCAGATAATTAAGAATCATGGCACATCATATTCATACCTTTTGTCGTTTAAGCCTCTCGTTCTCCTCTTCAAGCCAGGAAACCTTATTCTCCAGCTCATGAGTATACGCCTGTGGATCAGCAATATGAAAATTTATACCATCATCCAAACCAAACTAATACTACTTTTACGAAAAATGTTATTACCTCCATCCCAAAATACTTGTCAGTTCCCAAAATACTTGTCAAACTAACAAGTATTTTGGGGATGGAGGTAGTATTTTAAGTTTACCTGTCTCCTTGCACGTGACCTGGCTGCTGATTCCCTATTCTTAATCATACGCCTTTTCTTCCTCTCCACAGTCTTTTGTACCAGCACATCTCCTCCACCTCCTCCTGAGGCAACCCTTTTTCTACATTTAGGAGCCTGAGTACTTTCCCCATCCAAAATGCCAAGAGGCTCGGAGATGCGACCCGCTGCTAGCATCATTTGCTCATGCTGATCATATTGCATCCACGAACCATGATGACCATGATCAATCTGTGGAGGGTTGTTTGTAGCGACGACCCCTGCCTTTTTCAAAAAGTCCTCGAGAGTCATTTTACCAACAAGCTCTGGATTTGTGTTCTTCTCTTGTATATGCCTCCAAACTTCTTCTACTGTTTTCTCGCTAAGCTCGCTAGGCAATCCTAGTAAGCTCCCATCCTCACCAAGATTGTATGGTTGGCCTATATTATTATTACCACTATTACCAGGTCGGATTTCAGAAGCCTCGGCATTTAATACACTATGCACCAATTCTTCCAGATTCATGCTTCCTAATGGTTTCCCCAAATTCCTTAGCTGGTTTTGAACCTCGTCCAGTGTCAGGTTGTACCACGAGCCATGTCTTCCGAACAACATCATCTCATCATGCTCTTGAACAGAAGCGCTATGAGATGCCATACTTCAATTCTTACCAGACCAAATTTCTAGAATAGATTACCTAAATTTATAAATGCACACAATATTTTATTTAGCTCACTAGACAAGTCTCAATAACAACATTGAACATTATAAACACAAAACAAACCAAATTTTGAGGGTATCTAAAGCAAGATGGAGTACGTATGCTACAGACACATGATGACAAACAACGAACACACCCTTAGAAAATACACCATCAATCATTTAACGTTAAGGGGGAAATGGAAACCAACCTTGCATGAACTTGAATTAAAACTCGGATCAAACAACAGAAGCTGCAAAAGTAAATTGCAAGAAAAGTTTTCAAAATGTCTGGAATCTCACTTGCATGGAACAGATTAACATCGAGTTACATTCTCTTCCACCGTAGAAAATGTAAACCCAGAAACCATTTTCAAAGACAAATTAAGCTAATTTATAATTATATATCGGTCCCCTACATTCTATAAAGTTTTGGACTATCCCAGGTGAAGAACAGAACGAACAATAAATAAAAGCAAATAACTAAAAAACAGAACAGAAGAAATGAGCCCAAGTAAACTATAGAAGTGAAGTGGATGGATTGAGCGTTTACTTACTTTAAGTCTTTACCAGGATCTGATCTGAATCTATAAAGTGACATTTTTCTTTTGGCAGTAGGGACACAGACACTCCTAAGTGAGAATGATGGGATACTAATCTTAGCCCAAAATAAAATAAAAAAAAAAAAAAAAAGAAACCCAACAAATAAAATAAATTATTAAATTATACTACTTACTAATATTCTGTAAATGTGAGTATTAATTATCAATTTAATAAAGGTAAGATTTACTAGGAACTTACAATTGCACACTACATACATTCCCATGGCATGCTTTAAGAAGTAGATTATTTTATTAACTTTGAACATAACAGCTCCTGAATTTCTTTGTTTCCTTTAGTACAATGTCATGTGACAATGTCTCTTTCGTGTAAAAAACACTCCACTAATAGTAGGAGTTTTGTTTACTTCTATGCCCAACGTTGTTGCTACAATTGGAATTGACAAAACAAAAATGTGTCATTCTCTAATTGTTCATCTTTCGATTTTTAAATTGAGCTTCCATACTTTGATTTACTTCCATAGTACTATTGTCAACAATTTTTTTTTTTGAAGATCAATTGTCTACAATTTGAATCACTTCATGTTGGTGACCTCAATTAGGATTTAGATTTCTCTTGTTTATTGGGATGTGTTCATTTTGTATTTAGACCGTATTTCATCTTACTTCTGATATGAAAGTGAATTTTTTTCTACTAAAATTAATAAAATAACGTATTTTTAGATAGCGTCTGGAACGTCCATAACTACTTTCAAGTTCAAATAAGTTCGTATAGCTTGAAATAAAAAATGTATCTTGATAAAATTTATTTGAACAAAATCAATTTATTTTTAGACTTCTTGAGGAACTCATAACCGATAGTTGCAAAATAAATTTATGCATGCATGTATTCACAGTAGAAAAATGATAAGATTACAATTATTGTCCAAAAGTAAAATATTTTGTGCACATCGTAATGTCCCATTACATGTAATCAACTATTTTTGTCATTTCGTAACTAGTTTTTTTCTATACAAATTCTTACATATATTCGAATTTTTCTTTTTTGAAACTTTCACTTTTTCTTAAAGAAGGAAATGTAGCAGTAGGACATAAACATAGATGTGGCCCAACATAATGCATTTTTCAATGATGGGCCGAAAGTTACATTTTGGACCGTTGTAGGACGTCACTTGTTGGGGCCCATCAGACTAAAAAGATGAGGTTAGGAGTCGCCTAAGATAAATTGACCCTATCTAAACCGATTTAAACGAGCTCAAATTGTTTTGGATCGGTTTAATGGACAAGATGAATTCAACAAATAAGAAATCAGTAATAGAATCAGCTAGCATTAGTAGTGGCCGACTTGCTGTTGTGAGCTCTCATTTGTCACCATTAATGGCTTCCGAGAAAGAAGCAGCACTTGCTGCTATTCCCTCTGATGATTCTCCCACCATGTATGTATAATCTTCTTGATCAGTTAACCCTTTTGCTTATTTTTGGAGATCGGATCAATAGAAAGTGACCGTCTGATTTCCCATTTTATGTGCAGATTTGATAAGATTATTAACAAAGAAATCCCAGCTAAGGTTGTATTTGAAGACGATCAGGTACTTACTCTCGTGCTGCTTCTTTTGTTCTCTCTTCATTTAGATTCATTCTCGTCAAAATTAGTTTATTTCTCTTGGTAATCCTCAATTATATTTTGAAATTATTGATTTGTACTTGAGATTGGTTGGTGGGGTTTGTCTCTGATTCGTCATACCTAGTACATTTGTTTGGAATGGATTCTAGTCAATTGTTGTGGTTTTATGCTAGGAGTTATCAATGTAAGAAGAATGAGCTATGTAAACTTCTTAGAAGCTCAAAAACTTACAATGAACTTCCTCATTATGTTTTGAAGTGAGCTTGAAATTTTTTAGGCTAATCCTTATTTCATCATTTGTTTAATTAAAAAGAAAGCGAACTAGAACTGTTGGTCAGTTGTTCCGTTTATACTGGCGTAAGTTCTAGTTACTTTTCATTAGTTAAGGATTGCATGTAAATGTCTTCACAATGAAATGGGATTCATGTTTCGTCGCTATTGCTTGATGGCTTGGCTAAGCAGAGGTGGCGAATTTACTTGGGGCATTGAAACATGACTTCATTTTTTGGTCAGGTTTTGGCTTTTCGGGATATAGCCCCTCAGGCTCCTACACACATTCTTATCATTCCCAAAAAGAGGGATGGCTTAACTGGATTGTCTAAGGTACTTCTTCATGAATGTTCATACTCCATTGTCATTTTTTGTACGCTACCCTATGATTTTTGTGCTTTAGTGGGTTTTTTTTTTCTTTTCCAAATTGACCGTTGCGCTTTATGAGTTTTTCCAATTGTCGTCAAGTTACACGCAGATATTTTTGGTCCTCTCATCTTTGTTTTTGTTCTTCTCAGGCTGAGGAGAGGCACTGTGAGATTCTTGGTCGCCTTCTTTACACTGCTAAGATCGTTGCCAAACAAGAAGGATTAGAAGATGGATTCAGGATTGTGATTAACGATGGGCCAAATGGATGTGCGTATTACTTTTGACGTATAAAGCTTAGTGTAGATTTCTTCTTTATGTAACTTTGTGTCAGTACTTTACACATCTGGTGTCTTCTTGCAGGTCAATCTGTGTATCATATTCACGTCCATCTCCTAGGGGGACGACAAATGAATTGGCCCCCTGGCTAAGTCTGACAAATCATGGCAACAACATTTTCCAGCTGGGATCATATTGTCTTGTCTATGAACTAGTATTTGCTATCTCTATGGTTACTGGAAGACAGTTTTATTGATGTGTCTGGATGCATTAGCATACCAGATTGTTTAGAGGATTGAAACCTTGACTAGTATTAAAACGTTGCAATAAAAATTATGTGGCTTTAACTTGAAAGTCGATCCCTTTTTTTTGGTTTTTCTCTTGGATTTAAAGTGTATTTTCAGTTCACTATACCATCCGTAGCTGGATACATGTGACTCGTGCCGAAATATTTGAGCTATAAATTTGCGATTCAGAAGGAATGCCAAATCCTTAGACTGTATACATTTAAATGAATGGCCTTGCTTCAGACGCCTTACACAATCATGTATACACGGTAATGTTGGATTCTAAGCAAGTCGAAGACGAGGAGCTTTTTGAGCGAATTCTCGTGCTCAAATAATCGCCGAAATCTATGTATGTATAGTAACCAAGTGGAAACTATAAGCTTAGAAAAAAATCATCGACGCAATTTCAATATCGCCAACTCTAATCTTTACTTGCTTTTGGCCTTCTCAAATGATTTCTGTAGACCAAGTCAATATTGTCAGCATACAGAAGATGGACTGCATAACAGAATTCTTTTTTGACAACAAAATTAGCTACTAGCTAGAGAAAAAGAAACGATGGAATTGTAAACATGGTAGTATAAACAGCCACAAGTGAATCCAAAGAGAAATGGCATACCTCAGAGTAGCGAGTCTTCCTTAGAGACTCCACCATTATGCGTCCAATTGAATCCATTAAAGTACTGCACCAAATGACCAACAACAACAACAACAAAAAGTGTGAAAACAAAAACCAGATACAGAGGCTAATGAATATAAAGAACACACAGCACGGTGCTCCCATCTCCTTGAATTCCGTCTCCCCATGCAAGCTCCTGTTTTATTACAATTGATTGATGATATATCAAAACAAAAGAACTAGTGCTATGCTATGCAACAGTAAAGCCATAATTTTGATGCACACAAACGATTTTAGCCAAGGCGACCAAATATGAGTTTCACAGATATTTATTAGTTTAGGACTTAGGAGCAATGCACGTTCTGATTCTTATTACTACCTCCCTCCGTCAATATACATGATGTTTTCCATATGGGAGTATTAAACAGAGAGGTAGGGAAAATAAATTACCTAACTCCATGGTAGGCGGAACCAAGAAGAAAGAGACACACGATCTTTAAAGATAACCTGTTGCACTCGAATTCAGCCTGACCCTGATAATTCCGATTTCCATAAGAATCAAGTACCCCATGATATGAGACTCGTGCCAAATTATGGAGCTATAGATTTGGGATTCAGATTAACGAATGGCAAATCCTTAAAACTGTTTACATTTAAATGAACGGCCTTGCTTCGAACGCCTTATACAAGTATACACATTGTATTGTTGGATTTTAAACAAGCCGAAGCGATTATACTGGTATGCATACTTACAAATATAAGACAAAAGTAGCTTTTGAGAGAATTCTCGTGCTCAAATAATCGCCGAAGTCTATGTATGTGCAGTAACCAAGTGGAAACTATAAGCTTAAAAAAAAAATCTTGAACACCATTTCAATCTCGCCATCTCTAATCTTTACTTGCTTTGGCCTTCTCAATAGACTCAAGGGCCTCTTCAAATGATTTCTGCAGACCAAGTCGATATCGTCAGCATACAGAAAATGAATAGCATAACAAATTTATGCTATGCCAACCAAGTTCAAGAAAATCAACATTAAGCTGTCAATTCATGTAAAAATGGTAGTATTCGCTTGTTAAAGATCTACCATTCATCCCAAGCCTAAGTGAAAAACAAAAGATGGAATTGAAAATGTTAATGAGAAGCCAATTCAAAGACAATGGCATACCCCGGAGTTACGAGTCTTCCATAGAGCATCCTTACTCCTTTCAATTAGAACAGCACAACCAACTACAACACTGCAGCAAATGACCAAAAACATCAACAAAAAAAAAATGTGAACACAGAGCCCTTGCTTACTTTATGTACAAGCAAAAACCAGATAGAGAAGCTAATATTCGTCTTCAAGATACAAAATTTTCCCCATTTTTTCAGAGCCAATTGATTCATCCAATTTGAATAGCCAGTTTTCTTACAACCAAAATTGTTTCATAAGGAGACCAAATTTGAGTTTCATAGTGAATGCAGTCATACAGATATTAATTTTGGAGCAATGCACGTTTAGATTCATACAATAGAACAAAGGTAAAGCTAAGAAATTACCCAGCAAAGGCAAGACTACGAAGAAAGTCGCGCGTGGTGAAGAAACGGAAAACAATCTCCATCTTTGAAGATAACCCACCACCACCGAATTCAGCCTTACCCTGAAAATTCCGATTTCCATAAGAGCTGTGGCTGTAATAATGTTGATGGGCACTGGAATAGGTGGAAGCTGGGGCGGACGAGCGTCGGATATCGAAATCGCCACGGCGGCGGACGAGAGTGTCGTGGGCGTCGGTGATTTGCTTGAAACGGAGAGTGGCGGCGTCCCTGACGGAAGGAGGAGATTGAGAATGCTTGTCTGGGTGATATTGAACCGCCAATCTCCTGAACGCTGCCTTGATTTCTTCTTCGTTCGCGTTTCGAGTCAAACCCAACACCTTGTAGTGATGATCCATCGTTCATTCATATTCCTACAATCGCATCAGAAATCGTTTTCCTTCGAATTTGTTTGATTTCGCCACGCGCCAAGACATGTGTTTTACTCTTTCATCCCTAATGTTTGAATGTTAGTGTATAATAGTCCTCAATATTTTTAGTTTATAATGGTTAATTTTTGTGTATAATAGTCCTCGCCCTTTTTTTCTTACTTCCTCGACTTGTCCTCACACGTTATCACTTATATATAAAAATTGTTTAATGATATGTGAAATTTCAAAGTTATATTAAAAAAATTTAATTATATTATTATATTTTATAAGGAAATTGTGAATCTTTGAGTAGAAATGGCAAAATAGGATATTTTATCTAATATGGGCTCTAAAAGTTAAGATAAAATAAGTGATAACGCGTTACATGTGTCGATATCATATATGATACACGTGTATAAATGATAACATGTTACATAATATTTACCCAAAAAAATTTCCAATATCACATTCACCCAGTTTGATTAATGCTACTTGTTTTCCATTACTAAAATGGAGGAGTCCACTCTTTCTCTTTTTAATTACATTTATTTATCAACACTTAATTTTTAATTAGGAATATGAAAATAGATATGTCACATAATGGAGCAATAAGCATGGACATTGTCGTCACTGAAAAGGTGGACGGTATCGTCAGGAACCGTAGAATAGGCTTGATCAGGGAAGTATCCTCGCACGCTTGTCTCATTGAATCCATGCATGAAATAATTATATGTCGTCGAGAATGTCGAATCGTCCAAATATTCGGCTACGTAAGGATAATATTCACTATCATATGGGAATGGCCAATATTCTGCTCTCCTTCCCGTTCTTCTCACGACCTTCAACACTTTTCTCCGGTCGACGTAGCCGGTTACGGTCACCTTTTGCTGATCCATGTCTATCTCTAAGCAATCTACTCCTGCAATATTGTAATATGGATCGAACTTGTTATTTTTGTAAACAATATTTATTAATATTATGTTTTTTTTTCCTTAAAAAAGTGCATTTAGATTAATTCTAGGTCGAAATTTATCGACTAATGTTTGCTAGATTATCATTAACTGCTTAAACTGAAAAATGAAATTCTAACATGTTAGATTTTAGAGAGGAAAGCATTTGTTGAACCTATCTTTATTCTAAATCGGTCCATTCCACATTTGAATAGATGTAATATACCTTGAAGCTTAGAGATTGCTCTCCGAACCCTTTTCTCACAGCCTTCACAATCCATGTGTACCAGAAGCTCGACGATCTGTCAACCAAACAGAAGTATATATCATATCCTCATATATAGAAGTGATCAGGGGCCCGGCCGATCAAGTTCCGGCAACGGCCTTACGAGATCCTAATTAATATTAAAGCATATATCTTATACTTACAGACATGGCATTGGATAATTCAGACTTTCTGGAGAGCCAACCAAACATGAGACTTTTAATATTTTGCTTGGAAAACACCTGTTATATGCTAGCTAGCTTAATTGTGTCTACAAAGAAATCAGCTCTCTACGAAAATGCTTATATATTAACAATGGGAACATTTTTTTTATCTTTTTTTGAAATTAACAATGGGAACATTGCTTCTGGCTCAAGCTTCATATAAATATATTATGAAATTAAATGTGTATAATAACAAATATAAATTTTTCTCAATTTCCGCAAATATTAAGGATTGGCTTTGAACTTTGATTCAGATACGTTTCGCTTTTGTTTCTTTGGAGTAGTACTACTACATGTAAGTATTTTTTAGCTTAATTGGGATCGAGTATTAAACGAAAGAAAATATTGTTGACGCTCTAAATGTAAAAAAGCTTATTATATATATGCACCACTCACAAACCTTGTAATTTTTTTTATTTTTTTTATGATTACCTTATAATTTTATTATAATTACTATATATGTGAATCTTGTATTTATGGTATCGATATAGTATGTATAAGCTTACAGCCAACTTAAGTTTACAAAGTTTCACTTTCAAACAAAAAAAAAAGTTTACAAAGTTTCTTATAAGTTATGACCTTTTACAGCAAAAGTTTGATAATTGGTGGAATATGATCGATAAATGAAAAGGAATACTGAAATGGGCAACATGTTATTATCGGTGGCTATCACAAATTCAGAATCTAATCCGTGCATGGCTAGTTCAGATTCCTTAATTTTTTGTTAAATCCTATTAATCAAAACTAGAATTGACAAAATGTGTTATGTTCACTTGATCGTTTATATTCGCTCGTTAAAAGTTCGTTCATATGCGTTTATATTCGCTCGTTAAAAGTTCGTTCATGTGCGGTTCATTTTTAAACACGATCGTATATGAACGAATAAATTGTACTCATTTTTCATGGACGAAAATGAACATGAACGAACATGATGGTTCATTTTGGTTCACATATTTTAACTCATTTAATCTCAAATTTATGATGTTCACTTTAATTCATATAATATGAATATGCACGAAAATGAACAAAAAATAAATCCAAAATATAAACATAATATAAACAATGATCAATTTCTTGTTCAATTAAATTTTATTCGATTCATATTTGATCGTGTTCGTTTATTTGCCACCTCTAATTGAAACTCGAAACTATATTTAAAAAAGATCAAATGAACAGTACGTACTTGAGAATGAATATTTATCACATTAAAAAAACTCCGATATTTTTTATATTCTGCTGAGGCAAATTGACGAAATCCTTTTAGCAGAATTAGGAATGGATGTATGCCTGGTCCTCTATTCCTTATTCTCCATATACTGTTTATTCCCCTACAACTAGGGATGCAAATCGGGTCGATGGAAATGTGGTACCCGACCCAATAACCAATTATGGATCCGTTTAATCCTAGCTGTCACGTATTTGGGTTGTAAATTCAACCCGTTACGAGTTTGGATTATCAAGGGATTGCATCTAAAATCCGACGGATACCCAAATAAATATCCGATTATGTATAACTGGATATCAGATTTGGATATCTCAAAACAATCGGATATCCGACCGGTTTCTTTCCTACCTACACCGATGAATAAAAAGGATCAACATATCTTTATGTTATTATTCGTCCCGAATAAATGATTTAGATAAGTTTTGGGCCAAGAGCTGATCATGGCCCAGTACCTAAAGAAATCGGCCCAGGCCTGCTCAAATTACAGTGTGGTAATCATTAGCCTTTTAATTAAAGTATTTTTGCAGATTTACATCTTCCTCCATTAATCAAAGCAAGAAATTTCGGTTCTTGCGTGAAGCTAAATTGAATTCGACAGAGGAAACGAGAGAGAGACGTTCTCACATTTACAATTCAAGGTAACATAATCTGGCTCTTTCTCCTTTTCTTTGATTTGATCTACTTGAATTCCATATGTGTTGCAATGATTCAGAGGAGTCAATTTTTGTTTATGAGATTTCTGCGCGTGGAGATTGTTCGTTTAGTTTTGCAGTTTCGTTTCAATTTCATTTCTCATTTTTTCTTGATTATCCGAAAATGTCAGCTCTCAGCTGTGTTTTGTTTGCTCAGGTAGAGCAAGAAAGCAAAATGAAAAGCCAGAGCAGCTATGTGCCGCCTCGTTATATCCCTCTAGGGCAATCCGAATCTGAACCAGAGGCTGTTCCGGGAGAATTGGAGGATCCGTTCTTTCGCATCGGAAATGAAAGGCCAGCACAATGGTCGTCTGGGATCTGTGCCTGTTGCGATGACATGCAGAGCTGTATGCTACTTTCTGAACTTTGATATAAAGGTGCCTCTTAGAGTATAAAATAAACAGTCAAAAGAATTAGCGGATTTGTATGCTTAATATGGAAATCTGTGATTGTGTTGTTTCGTCTCTGCTAGATATATTGATAAATAGCTAGATTGATACTTGTGGATCGCTAGTATTTGAAATCCAGGATTTCGTTGTCTTAGGGAGTTTGATCTTGTTTGGACTTCAATCTAGGAAGCTAGTTTGGGAATTCCCAAGATTCATGTCAAGAAATGCTAACTTAGCTTAGCACTATTTGCAGCCTGCTTCATTAGTAAAAGTGCTATATTTAAACTAGTGAAACCATTGAAACCAAAAGTAAAATTGATTGGAAGGAAAATGTCCCTCCTGTAATTCTGCTGAGTACCTTTCTCCGTTTGTTATCCAATGTGAGTTCTTATGGCTATAAAATATCAGATATAATAATATAAATGCCCATCTGTTTCTCCAAGAGGAAAGTTAAAAGAAAGTCCCGAATCTATTTCAATAGTCTGTTTAGATCTTTGCATCTTTGTTCAAGGTTTTTCAGTCTAGTCTTTTTTGTTCGTATTCATCATGTTGTGGATATGCATTGTTGGCTACTAAGTTTGTCTCTTGATGCAGGCTGCATTGGTCTTTTGTGTCCTTGTTACTTGTTTGGAAGGAATGCAGAAATATTGGGTTCTGGCACCTTGGTCGGATCTTGCCTGACTCACTTAATATTTTGGACCTTTCTCAATGCTGCCTGCTGCTTAATGACAGATGGGATCTTATTAGGGTTACCTGGATGTTTCGTTGCATGTTATGCTTGTGGCTACCGCAAGGCACTCCGTGAAAAGTATAACTTACCGGTATGACGTTTAGAATTAAGTTATAAAGCCCTTCATTTATTATTTTCAATCAGTTTCTGTTTCAAGTTTGACCTAGTTTCCTTAGTTGTTTAAGGGAAAGTTTAAAATTTTTGGAACCATGTATTTTGAATTGGAATGGGGTAAATCTATCTACTATCCCAGTTTTAGTAAGAATTTTATGGAAAACTATAGTTCTTGTTAGATTGTGCAAGATCTTGTCGGTAATTTGTTAGTTGTTTGCATACAAGTTCAATTTCCTGGTAGAAGGCATGCAAATTCATGGGAACCTGATGCAAGCAAGCTATGTGACTTTTGTGTTTTGCAGGAGGCACCTTGTGGGGATTTTGTGACTCACTTTTGCTGCCACTTGTGTGCAACTTGCCAAGAGTACCGAGAAATTCGTGAAAGATCTGATGCTTTCAGTCCCAATCTTGATCTTGCCGTAGTCTCAGCCCCACCGATCCAAACAATGGAAGCCAGTCCTGAAGAGTAACCTTTTCTACCATCAATACTTGCTTTGAAGTTTGAAGCTGTATAGATACTTAACGCCACTAGAAACTCTGTTTTCACCATAGAAAATTTGTATCGTAATTCTCCACAATGATCTTGTATCAAGAGATGGATTGCACAGCATCAATTCATTCAGAGAGGGCAGCATCATCATGTTACAACTTGCATGATACATAGTTGCCTTAGTAGATTTTTTCTCTGAATGCTCAAGGAATTGTTTCATTGAATCACATATTGTACGCCTGTCATTGTCATGGCAATTTACAACCACTCTCCTTGCCCTTTTACGTGAAATTTTCTGAATATTTTGAGATTTTCATCGTCATCTTCTCATCTTACTAGAAGAGACGTCCGACCTTTGTGTGTTCGAAGCTAATGAATCAATGTGTTTGACGAGATCTTGTGATTGCTTGTCGTTTATTCATATTTTTTGTTTCACATATGAAATGTTCTGTTTGGTTGTGTTACAATGGATTGCTTAATTAAGTCCCTATTTGTCAGTTTCCTAGCAACCGGTGAGGCTTATACCAGTACATAATAAGCTTGATATTTCATTTCAAGTTCTCAGCTTTTGTCTTAGCAGGTTTCAATCAATACACAAACAACTAATGCCACTTTTATTGAAATAACACAACCAAAATGAAACTTGTACATCATGAAAGCATAAAACAACGATCCTTAAAATAAAAAAGAAATGAAAGAAAAGTAAAGTAAAGTAAAGGGAGTAGAAGGAATCGGATTAATATACATGGCTGCTGCCATTATTTATTGTTAATGAAATATTACTGATGTAGATGTTGCAACACGCGGAGGTTGAATGAAGAAATGAATTTTAAGGACACTTTCGTTTGCCGCCGTGGGTGGTCATGGTGGCGTAACAAGGGCAGGTGTCGAGGTTGCCGGAAGTGCCCGGAGGAACACAGCTGCAACGGGCACAACATGTTCCACAAGCCCTCTTGCATAGGTGTGGTCTCGATGACAATCGACACCTTGCTTCACAAGCGCCACCGCAATCTGAAAGTTACAATAACTTAAGGATCAAATCCAATAAAATTATCAAATTTGGGGACCTAAAAGCTAGTTTTTTGCCATTAAACGTTATAATATGCATGCTCTCAGTTTTGACTTTGAGCATATATAAATGTTCGTTGAGGACTCTTCAAAGTACTCTCTTGATAGAATATTGCTAAAATATAATTTCATACGCAAGTTTATAATGTTTTTTTTAATAAGAACATATATATAGGATCCATTACCTATTTTAGTTGGCTGGTAACCGGTTGTTTGATGATACGCTTCGACGAGAAGAAGAGAGGCAATGAAGAATGAGCATATCAAAAGCTGCTTAGAGATAGCCATGGCTATAGTTAATTACTTAGACTTATCTTTGATGTTAAAGTAGACTAGAATTATTGATCAATTCAAGTACTCTTGGTGTGTTAATGGGAAAACGTTTGTCCTATTTATAGCAAAGTTTTAGTACAAATTAACGAGAACAAAAAATGCTGCGTACATGGTAGCTAGGAGACTTCCGTGTGCTAGTGTAAAGCGAACCAAACCAAACCAAGCCAAATGTATAATTATTATAATATTTATTTATTTTTATATTGGAGTACAGCTATAATTATTCTACTTTCATTAATTATCCTCATTCCTCCAGGCTCCACGTATTAATTAAGATATTGTAAAAAAAAATGTATTAATTAAGAAATGAATGAATTAATTATTCAAAGAAGAAGAACGCAGATTAATTGTTTTTTTTATAAAAAGTTTCACACTTGATTTTCTGAAACAACATTAATATTATGAACATAAATATTAATAACAGTATAATTCTCAGAGAAATTCTTCCTCTGGGTATCGATTTTTCTGAAACAACAGTGTAATTTATAATATGTCATCTCCAGTGGATTATTATTGGAAATGTTAAATACTAGAATTGTCAAGAAAAATAAGTTTATTTCATCAGCGTTGCTTAGTTCGAAGAGTAACTATTTGTACAAAATCTTCTATACAAAATCTTATATAAAATTATAGGTGGCAATAACCACTAATTATGATTAATATCAGTAATATTTGATGATATATTCATTATTACCTATATTTTCATATAATAATATTTTGTATATAAAATTTTATACAAATAACATTACTCTAATTCGAAATATTGGAAATGATTAGGTAAGATAAAAAGGGCGGGTATCATCCATTCCAATTATAATAAGGCTTATTGGAAATGATTAGGTAAGATAAAAAGGGCGGGTATCATCCATTCCAATTATAATAAGGCTTGGTTGGACTCATCATTTGATTCTTAAGCCTAGCTGTTTAGGATAACACACATACTCATTAATTAATTCTGGCCCATAATTAATTATTTGTAATTTTATAAATAATTAACTTTACTTTCAGAGTCGAACAAAATATTAGGCATTGCATTGCATTGAATTATTGGACGTATGGTACAGAAGACACCACCTTTGTTGTTATAAGCTAGCTACTCTTTAGTCTAAACGTATACCAACTCTGACCATGCATCGATCCCTCACACAAATGAGGAGCTAGCATATATAGCTATAGGACCACTTCTACTTTAATCACATTATTTATAAGTATTATTAGGCGTTTGGTACCTTGCATAATCTAATCTTAATCTCTAATTAAGGCAATTGCTCATATGCTCAGTCTAGCCGCCGGATTATGAGAATGTTCCGGGCAATGATATATTTACAATAGCAGCTAGCTCACAGCGCTCTCTCGGGCCTGATAGCTCCTTCCTAATTCACGATTTCACTCAACCCCATGCAAACCCTAATGATCCCTAATTATAAAATCCCTATTCTCCTTAAAGTAGTAATAATATTCCAGCGACTCGTATGCTCCGATCTAGATGGACGGCGAGCCTTGCTTCAATCGGTGCCAGATCCTTTTTAGTGAAACCAATCCCGATCAAACTCCGATTCGCTTGAGTGTTCTCCACACTTCTTCGTTTCTTCGAACAACTACCATTTATCGACCCCCAAGATTAACCTAAAATGAATTCGATCTCTTTGCAATAATTATATATATATATATTTTGTAGTAATAGTTATATAATCTGACAAGATGAATTGCAATGAATTTGAAGATCATTCATGTTAGATGAGCATAAATATTCTCCTCCTCCTGGGCCAAATTCCAATCGGAGATCTGTGGTTTGGGCTAACTCTTTCTGACACGTAAGGCCTCTTTACAAAATTGTGTTTCTTCTCTTGTTTAGGGCCGAAATTGGGCTTTGTATGTATCAGCCTTAACTTTTTTTTTTTTCCTTTCTTGAAATTAACAGCCTTAATTTTTACATTCTTATAGTCGCCAATAATTAAGATATCAAGTAAGCATTGAGCTGGCCACTTTAAATTCTAAAGATAGATCTTCAAAAAAAAAAAAAAAGAAAGAAAATTCCAAAGATAGATAGATCATAGATATGTTACTGATGTATAAGGAAAGTATATAGTGTTCCAATCCTCATTCCGAATCTCTAGCAACTTAATCTGTACTATTAGAATTTTTATTAGGATCTGTTTGAAAGTTACCGTATAATTACACGATTATGTAATTATTAGCGTGTAATTATATATTCGTGTAATTACGTAATGAATTAATATTTTTTATACTTTTTGGTTAATACTGTGTAATTACGTTGTAACTTTAAATGTTATATTTAGTTGTATAGTTGGTATTTATAATATTAGATTATAAATAATAAATAACATAATAAGAAAAAAATTTAAACGGTGTAATTATACCAATTCTTATGGGGAGGTCGAAATTGAAATTGTGTAATTACACCCTCCGAATTACATATAATTACATAGCTTCGAATAATTACACGATTGTTCAAACGTGCCAAACTATATAATTATCGTGTAATTACACGCTATTACACGATTTTTCAATTCTAAAATGACTTTCCAAACATATCCTTGCAGATTTTAATACCTGATATTTAGTATACACACGCTTAGAAAAAATAATCACCTTACCTCATCCATTATATATAATAATATAATAATTTTAAAATAAATGGATAAGGTCGATTACCAACTTCAATGCTGCATTTCGCGTCTTGGCTATTTTGATTAAGTAATGAGAAATTCCCAATTTAATATTAAATTAGCGACTAGATAAAAAAATTAAAGAAAATATTCTACTTATTTTTTTGAAGTATTCTACTCATAGGTGATTTTCTTTTCCTCAAATATAAACGAAAAAAAGAAGAATCTGAGAAATTGTAGAGATGTTTTTATCACGTGATAAAACACATGTTACTCAACTGTAAGCGTGTCTTTAGCTGATACGCCATTGTTGCTAATTGAAGAGAGCGACAAAATACAAAACAAACTCGATTCTTCTACATACAAGACGACACAGACCCATCTCTCTTCCTCCCTGTCTCTTTCAGGGTGTCTCTGTCTCTTCCATATCTCTGTCTCTGTGAGTTTTCTATCCTCTCTCTCTCCCTCCCTCTCTGTATTATTAGCTTCATGTTTATGTTGCCAGCTAGTTGTCACCTTTGAATATTCAAAAAGAAAAAAAGGTTCCCTTTTGTGAATATCCCAATAATTATCATTGTAAACTGGTATTAAATGCGTAATCTTAATTAATTCCATATTGTAATTGTATACATATCTCATTTAGGCCGCTAATGAATGCTATGCTAGCTGTTTTCCTTTTCTGTTTTTCAATTTCCCCGTTATTAATTTGTGATTGACAGTAATATTGTGTGTTAGTGGGGATTTGGGAGGCAAAAATGGCAATTTGGAAAAGCTCATTACCGGTTTGTGGCAGCCGTCATTGCTCGGAATGGGCAAGGACGTATCTTAAGTTTTGTCTGTGTAGCGTTAGCGATGGGGTTTCGTTAACTTTGGGAATGATTAGTGTACTCAGTTGGGGTGTAGCAGAGATCCCTCAAATCATTACCAACTACGAGGAGAAATCCACTGAAGGCCTCTCTATCGTTTTCTTGACCACTTGGATTATCGGGTATAGAATCTGTTCTAATTTTGATTTCAGTTTATACATAATACAACTGATATTTTAAGTTTTCTGGTTGGGTTGGATAAGACGCATGCTATTTGAATGAGTTAGTTTCCGCTTACAGTTTAAAATCATAGGATCGACTTTTCGTTCTTTCTAATTTTGTTGGTTTCATTCATTTGTTTGACATTTTTCGTATCAATTTATATGACAGATTTCTTCAACTTGTTTGGCTGCATGCTGGAACCAGCAACTGTGAGTACTTCTTTTACACTCTCGTTCATGTTGTCTAAATGCTTGTTAGTAGTCATTGAGAGTCTAGATTTATCGATGGTAATTATAATTTGTAGTAAACTAGTAATTGCCTATTACTGTCAGATATTTGGAAAATGACTGAATATACACTTGATTGTATGTTTGTTGACTACTGTTTCTCTAGCCTCGTGTTCTTCTAGTGATTCAAAGAAAATAGTCATTTTGTTCCCCATAGAATGCAGCTTGCTGATGATTTTCCCCCCCTTTTTCTTTTCTCCTTCTGGTTGTCTCTACAGCTTCCAACACAGTTCTATATGGCCCTGGTAAGGATAACATCTTTTTTTCGTTGAACTCATAAAATCTGATCAATGTATCATCTTAGGTAACTGTGTTCGTTATGCAGTTGTATACAATGACTACAATGGTTCTTGCTGCACAAGGTATATACTACGGACATATGTATCCTCACTTGAAACAAAACAGACGACAATACATGGTAAGATTTTGTGAGTTTGTTTTATCTTCAATGATCTTCTGTTTATCTATATTTCTATTAACAAATGAACGCTTTCAAATTAAGCATCTTCAACTCTGAAATAGAACAGTGTGCTGTTGTCCTATATTTGAATAAGTAATATGTTGATGGGTTGGTTTTTATTATTTAATTAAATAGAATTGTCATTAGTGTTCAAGATTTGTCACAGGTTACTATTGATTTTTCAGGCTGAGCAAATCAAAGGAGCAGAAAGAGGGAGAAATGACATCGATGAAGTTGGAGTGAAACGAATAAACCCTGTCGATAGGTTGAGAACGGAGTCTGTCACAAATGGTAGAGCAATCATCTCAAGCTCTCCTATACCTTTTCCGACAGCCCCTCAAAGTTACTCTCCTGGAAGGGAATTATACTACAAGTTAGTGTTGCTTCTCTTCAAAGTTTTTTTATTATATTTCTTTTGTACTTATTTTTATCCATGGCTTCATATTCAGAAATTTTCGTATAAAATGACTGAAATGCTCCTCTTTTGTTTATTTTGTTGATGCGTTACCTGTTAGAGCTTTTGTAGCTACTGTGTTGCATGAGATTTTGTGATTTGCAGTGAAAACCTATTTATCTTGTTTTCCCTTGCAAATTGACCGAGTGGTAATTTTGGGATTAAGAGAAAAGCAATAAAAATTTGGGCTCCTTAGGGTGGTATACTTGTAAGATTAATTGACATTTTTCCGAACTAGATGATAATTCTTATGTTTTTTCCTAAATCAGGTCTGCAAGATCTTTATCAAGTAGCCATACACCCATTCCAGGATCGTTATTCGCCCAAAAAACGACAAATCCTGGACTTTTTCATAGTTTAAATTCTATTGAGGAGCCATTGCTTGACGAACATTTTTCTCCGCAATCAGCACCAGAAAGAAACATAAAAAGATCGCTATGCCTGGTTTGTTATTGCACAGTTGTTTCTATATATGGACCGGAAATTTTGTTATTCAGGGCATAACTTTTTTGGTTCTCTGTTCAGGTTCCTGCATTTATGTTTCTTGGAGTTCTCATTGTTCGTAACTCAACAGATAAGACGAAAAACTTGATTTTCGACAAGACAAATCGAGGATTTGTGATGCAAGTGGGAAGAAAGCTAATGCAGGTAAGTAGCTGAAATTGGCATCCTTTGCTAGACATTAGCCAAACATGTTTTAAACAAAATCATTTCCATCACATTGATTGGCATTACAGGTTGGTGGGGATTTGTTGGAAGAGAATGATGCTAGTGAGGAGATCGGAAGTCTTCTAGGTTGGGCAATGGCAGTTATTTATATGGGTGGACGGCTTCCTCAAATTTGGTTAAACGTACGTCAACTATCCAAGCTTATTTAGCAGCCTTAGTTAGTTAGAACCTTATACTGGCTTAGTTGAATATGAATGCTTTTGAGACTTGTGCCATATCTGTACTCGAGAATACTTTATTGACTATGTTACCTTTTACTTCAGTACAATGTGGTTTCTTTGAGATTCTGCGACCATAAAATTATTCAAATACTACAATATTTGGAGACTTAATTTTTTGTTCTTGATAAACTTTTGCAGATCAAAAGGGGCAATGTTGAGGTAAGTGCTTATCTTTGATATGCCATTGTATTTGTAGGGAAGAGAGAGAGAGGCTAATACGAAATTTTTCTTCAATGGTGTGTAGGGGCTTAGTCCTTTCATGTTCATCTTTGCCTTGGTTGGAAATTCCACATATGTAGCAAGGTGATTAATTACAATCTATATCACATTTTATGAACTCATTTCCAACCGGCCTATCTTTTTTCTTATTTTTATGTTCCATCTTGTAGTATTCTTGTCAAGAGCTTCAAATGGTCGAGCATCAGACCGAATCTTCCATGGCTGGTGGATGCAGGAGGATGTGTGCTGCTTGACAGTTTTGTATCCTATATATGATCTTATTACACTGTTGTATATAGCACGTGGTTAAATTTGATATCCTTGCTAATTAGAATCAATGATCTCGCTGAAATCGTTTATCTCTTTGTTGCAATCTTATCGCGGTATCTAGATAGTATTGCAGTTCTTATATTTCCGCTATCGCTCGGCCCAAGATATACAAAACAAGCCTGGCGATGAGCTTAAATGACGGAAGTGACGTGTTTTTCAAGGTACCCTCTCTCCCTCCCTGGTGGTTTTTTATTTTCGTTTGCTGTGTATTATATACTACTAGTTGCTGGTTGCAGGATCCGAAAGTTGTAGGAATTCAATTAAAATGGCGGACGCTCTGAAGCTCGGATGCAAAAAAGATCAATCTCGCTCGCTCGACGTAACTGATCCTAACTCTTTGCTGATGTTAACAACAGCTCCCAGTTTTGGATTTCGAGGCAAACTGCTTAGATTAACAACTTGATGTCACGTTGTAGATGTTATTTCTTTTTTCCGTATACTTTCCCATTTTGTAGTCTTTTGAGAATTTACATACCCAAAAAAGGAATAAATAGGTATCGTTAACCAAGTGTAAGACCGAAAGAAAAGATAAACCATGACGGATGTTTTTTGGTAAATGCTGACGTCAACGTCCGTTATTTTCAATTCTGACGTCAACGTCCGCATTTTCCAAATGACGTAGTGACGTCCGTTTTCTTCAGAATGCTAACATGTACAATAGAACGGAAGTAAAGATCAGGTAGTGAAGCGTCAAAAATAATAGTTTAGGTGAGAGTTCGTAATGTTCTCCAAAGTTCAGGTAGCAACCCTGTAATAATCTCATAATAACAGAGTATAAACTAGAGTGAACTATTAAAAGGGTAAATACGTCAGCTCCATGTAAATAACGTGTTATTAGATATTTTTTGCGTGGATTTAGACAAATCCAACGAAGAAGAAGAACTGAAGAAGAAGCCTGCCTCAGGTTTTTGATGTTTTTTCTTTTATCACAAGTCACGACAAAGCCAGAAAAATAAATAAAAAAGGTAATTCTTTTAAAAACCAATCAATCTGTTCAAGAATTTGTTATTTCTGGTACATATGATTGTAGTAATTTCAATTTTAAGCATCTTGGATTAGCATATTCACTTCGATACCCAGCTCTAATTTTCATATTATTGATGAAATTAGGATGAGAGCTTCACTTTAACTGCTTATCTCAACTAGTTGATAAAGACTTAATGCTGTGGGTGAGTTTAGTTTAAGAGAAGCATCAAATTTCAAATTGCTAATGCGAGATGAAAAGCACGCCTGCGAGCTGTTTGATGAAATGCTGCACAAACTATTTACTCCATTAGTTCTCGTATTATATAACATGATTAGTGATCGTGTGATATTACCTTTGTGCTTGTTCTCAGTTCTGTGGACGCCTATATCAGTTGTTGATATTGGTCGAACTGCCTCATTTATCAACCGTTGTTAGTTGTGCAATTTCAGTCTTCCCTATGTTTGATGTTATTTGATATTGCAGGGAAAGATATAGTCCTGGCTCAATTGGTGGATGACCCATTCAAATAAAGCAATGGTATGTTGTGTTTTCTTCATTGTGAACTTGCCAAGCATAAAACTGAAGAAAATCGCATTGTGCATGCTCTGACTGTTATAGGGAAAGTTACTTTCGTTTTGTCTTATCGAGTTCAAGGAAGATTGAGTAGATGAGTGTCCTCCATAACAGGAAATTAATTTACATGGTAAAAGGCCAAAGGCAGAGGATTCCGTTGAGAGTACTCCACCTTGTCAGCCAGAATCAGGTTTTGACGACGAGTATGAAATGATCGAGGAGTTGCAGACATATCTTGATAAGGTATGTATTAACTATCAAACTGTAACTGATATATTCTCGTCTTTGGAACTGCAATGCTCCAACATTTTATTTCATTCACGAAATAATATTTACTTGTATTTTTCAGGTGAGGGTGATGGTGAAACCAGGTTGCTCGCAGGATGTAGTGAATACAGCACTGAATTCCATGTGTTCGCTTGTCGATAACCTCACTTTCATGTCGTCCAGCCAGAAGCTCCATGCATCTCTTTGAAAATAATTCCCATCTCAGAGGAATTCGTTGGTTTGCCATGTAAAAGCAATTAGTCTGGCATTGAACATAGTATTAGTGTGCTCTCCCGTAGCGAGGCTGTTGTGGAATGATTCGTCTCTTACAGACTAGTTTCCATCTTTCAGTATGAACCAAACTTGACTGTAAATATTGAATTCTCAGTTATGACTATAATACTTCTACATAAATCATGGATGTTTCATCCTTCCTTACATATCTTCTTTGTAGCATCGAACATGGCCTCGGTATTTTTTATGACATAAATTTGAAGATGCAATAGACATCGATAAGTGTTTGTTTTATTGCTTACGATAATACAGAGACTCCAGGAAGGAGCTTGTAGTCCAAGGAAGATTACAACAAAAACTCTGATTTCAGAAACGCATAAAGGAATACTACTACGTAACACAAAAAATGGATCTCAACTGAAGAACATGCATTAAGAAGTGACCTATTACATTATACTTAATTACATACTAAGCATCTTATAATACCAAACTGTTAGACTACATTCATGTATGACCTCAATATTAACATTACATATCTCAATGCATCCCATACTCCGGCAAGCCTAAATTCTCTTAGCAATTGCGCAGAATAGACTCCGACAAGTCATGCCAGATCCAAAAAGGTTTGAACAAATGACAGAAGTATTTTGGCATCAATCTCCGTCTGTGAAGGTTTTTAATGTGGACCTAATAATGGGCAGGATTAAAATTTGTGCTGAAAATGAGGAACAATAAACTTTTAATAACAATTACACGAATATAAAAGACTTACCTAAATCATGTCAGAATGCTCTCCCGCAGAGTCGGAGTTTTCATCAATTATCATCTCCAAAACTACCAAAACGACCACCAGATCGAGATGAACCAAAATCTCCAAACCCACCAGAACGACCTGAACCAAAGTCCCCAAAGCCAGTGGAACGACCTTGACGAGATTCCCCAGAGCGACCTGAACCAAAGTTACCAAAACCACTGGAACGATTTGGATTTGGTCCCCGGGTCTCTCCAAATCCATCTGAACGTCCAAACCCTGAACGACCTGAAAAAGACCCATCGGATCGACCAAACCCACCACCCCTAGGAGAGCGGCCAAAGCCAGAGTCCCCTCGCCCACCAAAATGACCACCCGATCTCATATCACCATATTGACGATCTCTCATACCACCCATGTCATTAAACATATCACTCCCACCTTCAACAGCAATCTTAGGAAGCTGAAAAATCAATTAGTATAATATAATCAGGTCCAATCAGAAAGCGCATGTATAAAGTAAAGAGCATGTAAATTTATCAAGCATCAAAACCTCTTGAAAGCGGCAGCCAACATCTCGCTCGATAACCTTGACACTCCTGGACTGGTCTCGGGTATAAATTAGAATTGCAGTGCCTTTCTTCCCAGCACGACCAGTCCGACCAGATCGATGAACAAAAGTCTCTGAGCAATTTGGCAGCTCATAATGTATTATCTAGGCAAGGAAGAAAACGAAGTGTTCAAAGTTCACGCGATCATAAACACCAAGAAAACATAATTGCCACTTTTATATAAAACTAGTGAATAGCTTGGATGTGGTATCATGTCAAGGATTCCAAACTATTAGATAGACAGGAATAAAATAATGAGTCACAACTAACCAAATCAACATTCGGTACATCAAGGCCTCGGGCAGCAACATCTGTGGCAACTAATATGTTGAAATGACCATCTCGGAAACCTGAGAGAGTCCTTTCTCTCTGACTTTGTGAGATATCTCCGTGTAAAGCCTCACATTTGAAGTTTCTACCCATGGCATGTGCCAATCTGTCAGCATCACGTTTGGTTTGAGTGAAAACAATGCACTTTCCTCCTTTGGCGTGTTCCTAAAATACAAAATAATATTCAAACAGAAACTACAGATGGTAAGAATACAAGATAAATTCTGAACTTCGCACAACAAATCCAGTCAAATATCAAATTGACACAGCTAAGGGGAATTTTTCCAGATTCATACAGTTATCAGGGGACCAATAATGGATGCTTTCAAATACATATCAGCCTCTATTGAGAAGAGGGAAATCCCATCTGCAAGCTTCTGATCAGAATCTCCAACCTACGATACAGTACACAAGTCAAAATCACTAGGAGCACGAAAAATCAAATGACTCTAAAGATGAAGATGAAATTCCAAGAAGCCCATCATATTGACTCATATGATAACTAATCAGCATGTTAACATACAGTGGCGAGAATGGAAATGATGTTTGATTACTCACTAGATCAATAGTTAGTGGATTTTTCAGGTAATTCCGAGTAAGATTTCTAATCCAAGATGGCATAGTTGCCGAAAACATCATGCTCTGACGCTGCTCGGGCAACTGAGACAAGATTGTTTCAACATCCTCGGCAAAACCCACATTGAGCATTTGATCAGCCTCATCAAGAACAACAAACTGTATATGTTTCAAATTCAAGGCACCTCGCTTCATAAGATCAATAATACGCCCCGGTGTGCCAACTACCACGTCCACACCATAATCAAGCTTCCTCATCTGACTAGAAATGGGTGTACCGCCATAAACACATATGGTTTCCAAATTGGCGGTAGATTCATAGAATTCCTTCTCTACCTGCCTAGCAAGTTCTCTTGTTGGAGCCATAACCAATGCCAGGGGAAACTTTCCAGGACTGCATGAATCAAACTAAAATCAAGACTAAATAATGGCACTAGCAACGAAACGTGAGAATTAAAGCAAAGAGGACTACAAAAACACACCCATTCTGAGCATTAATACGAAGTATTCTATCCATGATGGGAATCCCAAAAGCGAGGGTCTTCCCAGTTCCCGTTCGTGCACGGCCAAACATGTCACGCCCTTTCATTGCAGGTTCCAGTACCGCTTTCTGTTAATTACGACACACAAAATGTATCATTCGATTAGCCCTCGTCGTTCACCTAATTCGTAGAATTGAATGAAATAAGGAATTAACCTGAATTGGGAAGAGCTTAGTGATACCCTTCTTGGCTAGAGCATCGACAATCTCCTGCGAAATCCCAAGCTTCGCAATCTCGAGCCCTTCATCGCCACAGCTGATTCCTTTGGAACCCTTCTCTTCACTGTATGATGCGAAATCAGCCACAGCATGCTCTGCCTGTAACGCAGGTGATGCTCTGTAATTCAATGGCCCTGATTTCGTATGAAAGCTCTTCTCTTTCAACGAAGATAGTAGCGAGTTCACTGAACTAAAGCGATCATCTGAAAATTCAGAAATAGACGGGCCGAGACAGAGGCGGCGATGAACGACTTCGGCGGAGGTCAAGGCGGCCAGAGCCCACTTCGGAGCTAACGACGAAGATGAACATCTTCGTAAAATCAAACTCGCCATTATTGGTGTAATTGAAGATAGAGATGTGGGTTTTGTGAAGGAAAATAAAGGGTTGAAGAAAAGAGCAACCTTTCTGTTAGGGTGGTTTAAGGCGTAGGGTTTTAGAGGCCGAAATGATCACAACGATATGCAAAGATATTTTTGATTGGGGGATTCTGCACTGTGCGATTGGGGGATTGGTAGGGGTGAACGAAAACCGAACCCAACCGAATCGATGAAAATCGATACTCTCGGTTGGAATTTCAGGCATTTATCGGTTCGAATTGATGTCTGATAAAAGAAAAATGAAAATCAAACCGAACCGAACCGACCATAACTAACCCAACCACTGATTCCATTGACTAACCTCTATTAGTCATTAGACCTTTTTCTTTTTTTGAAGTTTAGACCTTTGATAGCATCAGTGTAGTATTTCAGGCTGTGATTCTTGCAAAGAAAGCACATGGACGACGGAGATTCCGCCAATGGTCGCCGTATGGAGCTAAACTCAAAATTGTGTGGTCGTAGCGTAGGTACTGCCTAGTGTCAGGAGAAGTCGATTCGCGAATACGACGTCGTTTTGCTATTGAATCATTCTTTGACTCTTGGAGGCTCTACTTCCGGCTCGGAAAATGCAGCTGTGGAGATTTCTTGTTGAGGAATTCTCCATAATCATGTGATTCATGTTGACATTGTATTGAGTTACTTCAACAAGCCTACATCTCGGTGAGATCTTATCAAGCTACAATTCGACACGTTACTAACAAGCCTAAAACTCAGAACACTTTCAACTATCCTACAACTCCGCAATAATTTCAGTTCAAATTTCGTGTAGTAAAATATCAAATACCAACATCATTTCATCAAAAAAAATCTATCATGAAAAAAGATGATCAAAGTAATAAGAAATCAAAGTTTATAACGATCAACGACTTTTGCCACTGAATTCATAAAACAATAGGTCACTTATATAAAGTACTGTAATCTTTCAATTTCAAATGGAGTTAACTTTCTCTGCTACAAAGCCTCTCAAGTATCACAAAACACATAATTTCTTCCTCAGGTTGAGCTACAAGACCTACAATAATGAAACACTAACTAACCAACTGGTTTCTTTCCCTTAAGCTTCCTCCACTGGTTGACGATAGGAACGACCCCTTCTTTCAAAGACGCCTTTCTGTTTTCTCTCATATTCCAAAGCTCTCCAACTGGGTACCTCCCGCTCGCGTTATACTCGTTCATCTCTGTCAGTGCTGTTATAACCGCTTCCCAAATTTCATCACCGAGTTCATTCTTCAGATTCTTCAACTTCTCATCCTCTTCATTAATAATTTCCTGTACGCATCCACATTTCATGTGAGTCACAATTTCTAAGAGACCATAAGAAAAACAAAATATTGGAATGTGGTTTTGAACATATATAAAGAACTAAGAGAATGCAATAAGGGCCTCTCTGCAGACAATTTACTGCATTCTTGTTTTGGAACAGCTACAGTTAGCCTTGAGAATTCTGTTTAGGTAAACTACATTTTCTGGCAAACTTTTAACAATGCAGAAGTAACGGCTACAGCCGTAAGACTAAGGAATACAAATAGAGTCGGTATACCAAAACATGCACATAGGTATAATAAGAACATGCTTTAGTATTGATTCTCCGCAAGTGTACGTACCTTATGGCCTCCTGGAACCTGAATCATCTTAAAAGGGTGCCACTGTGGATCCCCAAGGTAGCCTTTCCATTCTCCCCACAGGGCATCTACTTTCTTCTTCACGTCATCAGCACCAGCATTGAGATACTTTCTCTTCACTACACACCTGAATGGTCCTTTGTTAAGTTGACCCATCATCTTCACTCCAAGTTGTGTTTTGCAGCCTGCTGCACTGAAAACCTGTGCACAGAATATTTGCGTTTCCAGTAATTGACAGGTTAATTAGAAAATCAGTAAGACAACATTGTTGGACCAAAACTATCCATCAGACTGTAACACAAGGTCAAGACTATTCAGCCAATTACATAAGCAAGTGATAGTACACATAAAAAATACTATATAGACAAGTGTATTTAAAATGTTGCTAATGCATAGAGATGGCATGTTAATTTCAAAATTAATAAAATATTTGCTTACTTTTACTAACTCTTTCCGACCGTCTTGCAGCTCATCATTACTTTTTCGCTCCTGGACAATAAGAGACTGATAAAGAGCATCCATATTGTCCAAGTCTTCTTTTTTGTCCTTCAACTCTTCCTCTATTTGTTTCATCGTTTCCTCGCGCTTCGCATCATCGTCCTTCATGTGCTTCATGACATCTAAGGAACCTTGTAGCTGTTCTATCTCCAACTCGAGAGCATGCTTGGAGTCAAGTTGCTTTTCAAGCTCAATAATCTTCTTATGAAGTTTTTCCTTCTCTTTCTGCAGGTACATAAACAAATAACCCACCTTAGCCAACTTTACCAAAACTTAGCCATTTTTTCCTCCAGTTACATAAACAAATAGCCCACCTTATGATCTTCATCCAATTGCAGCATATTTTCGTCGGCCTTTTTCTGCTCCAAAGTTGCACTCTCATTCTGATATTAAGAGCAAGAAGAGGTTTATATGTCTTACTTGATTCCCAAACAAAAATCACTCACCAAAACCATCTCATCAACATCTCATTTTGTTTGTGATGAGGTTTTTCCAAACAAAATCAGATATAAAATATTTTTAAACGTCTCATGAACATACTTTCACTTTATAATAATAAAAACGAGAGTGAAATAATTGCTTCAAGAAACTGTGTGAATTATAATGAAGAAAGACAATTATACAAGCCAAACCATTGGCAAATAATCCTGCAATTTTACTCTCGACAAGGATACAGATACATTACCCATTTCTTCTCCTGTTCAAGTTTCCTCCTCTCACTTTCATATAGGGCTCGATCTTGCATTATTTGTTCTTCACGCTGCAGCAAAAATATTCGCTGAGCTTCCAAATCACTCACAGCTTTCTGATGGTCTAAATAGACTTTCTCTGAATAATCGCGCGCTCTCTGCTGTGTTTTCCTTATTTCTATATGACATGAAATAAACAACATAAACTACTGAGGAGTGCAGTAGAGTATAACACGACTTCAAAATCAATTATTCATTCGAGAACATAAAATGTACCTTCATAGTACTTCTTCATCAAATCATCCGTTTGTTGCATTGCTTCCTTCATGTATATGTTGGTTCTCTCAAACTTTGTCTTTATATCTTCAAGTTGCTGCTCCCTCGTATCTAGTGTACCACGCAAATTCAGCAGAAGCTTTGATGTCTTGTTTTGATCTTCCTTTTCCAAATCAGAAACGGTCTTCACATCTCCCATCTTATTTAGAAGAACACCAATCTTACTATTCTCCTGGTAGTCGTCATGACGGGCAACCCATCCATATAATTCTTCTCCCCTAAGCTTATAAGAAAAGAAATCCTTCTTGCCAAGACTTTTGACTTCGAAACTCTTTTCAAAGTCCATGGCACATTTGAAACCATCCCAGTCCTTTTTAAATTCAACCAAAGCAAACCCTGAGTGTCCACGATAGGTCCACACAGGTTGAACCCTCTGTGGACCAAATCCTTGTTCTGCCAACTGATCCTTCAGTCTTTTACCACTAGCTGCAACACAGCGACCTTCTTGGAATTCTGTTTTGATGTTAGCAACAATTCCTATCCATGGATAAACAAATAGCTGATCAGAATCTTCCTTTGGAAGTTTAGGTTGGGCCAGAGGAGTTACTTTATGATCAGGATGTTCTGTTTTAGGAACTTTAAGTTCCGGCAAAGGAATTGCATCACCTATAGAACTTATACTGGAGCTCGAACGTTTCAGGCTGGCAGAAGCCGAATGATGATCATCAGCGCTTGGAACTTTAGGTTTGGTCTGATGAGTAGATTCATGATCCCTCTTCATACTAAGATATCTATCAATAAATCTCTGAAGAGCTAAATGCTTAGCTTTCTCTCTGATTGTACTACTCTTCCAGCAACCACGACGAGATCCATGATCTCGAAGCTCCCTCCATGTGTAATCATCTTCCCTTCCAGGACAATAGGGGCATCTATATCTAGACTCAGATATCTTCAGTTTAACATTGCCCTTCTTCAAATCATCATAGTAGCTGTCCTCAAGCTCGTCGAGATCAGAGTCACGATTCGACCATTTTCCATCTGATTTATGAGACATTGCGGAGACCTAACTAAAACCAAATTTCATCAGAACACGTCAAGAGCGTGGAATTTGAGAAATAAATAAAAATAAAAATTACATATACACACACCCACAGGCCACAATCACAAATAACACACACCCACAATCACAAAGAACACGCGCGAGGTGGTAGAACGAAGACTTTAGCCAGAAAGGCAAAAACTTTAGTCACAGATAAGGCTTGACGGAGACGAAACGAAGAACATTAATCAACAACAACAACAACAGTAAAGCTAAACCCAGGAAAAAAAAACTGTTACAAGAAAAATAAAGAGTGAGAGAAGCTTAACGAAAGAGTGAGAGAGAACCTTAACGAAAGAGGAGACGGACGACTATTAGACGAAGACAACCGTTCCGGCGAGCAGTATGCGTTCGACGGCGAGCTCCTAAGACGGAGATTTTAAGTTAATGAATGCTAACTATACGACGGGGAAGGAAATGGTAGCTAGCAGTAGCACGATGAAGTGATGAAAACTTTCATGCATAGAAAATGAATTTTGAAGAAAAATAAATTTGTCCACAGCATTTTTTAAAACCTCAAAAAAAATGTTTTTTATAATTTTGAGTGGGCAAGTTTGCCCTGTGCTCGAGCTAACCGGAGAGACGAGGCAGAGTGGAAGATTTAGATGAAATTCGGAGGGTGTTTTGGTAACTTACAGACAGACAGAGAGAGAGAGGCGCCTATTTGACTATGGGTAGACGGAAATTTCTCCAAACAAAATTGATGTATATGTCTAGATACATTAATATTTTCGAAACTCACCGTTTAGTTTATGTTTGGCATAATTTTATTAGGGTTTCGTCTCTTTCTCTTCCACGTCGCCACTATCTCTTTTGTAGTATAAACGGAACGATTTCATTAGCTTAATCAACAACATTGGCAATAAAGTACAATTAGAATGACAATCGATCTCGATTGCCTATTCATTCTAGAATTAACTATTAAATGTGTTAATCGATTGGCTCCTCTAAGGACAGACACAAAACAAAAATATGGATTAGAAAAGGAAGATACAAGTTTTATCTTACAAACAATATCCTAACATGCTAAGAGACAAGGATTTGGACTATTAAGGGCATTGGCAATCACGAGAGCGTCGATTCGACAATAATCATGTCATTGCCGGTAGAGCTAGCTAGGAAGATGCACACAAGAATTGCGTCAACATAAAACATCAACATATTAATTCAAAATTAAACAACATATAAGCATATGATAAACACGAATTAAAAGTTGTAGAATATTTAACGTATCACGGATTCTAATCCATAAATCATATATATACCCTAAGATCCATCGATTTGTTCAAAAATAGATAACATAATCACGTATATAAACGAACTACAATGAAAGTTCACAATCTAAATGTGTACCTTATTTGCAGAATGTTTGATCTAGAAATTCTGTAAGAATTTTGCTATAAGAATAATAGATTATCTTTATTAAGATTTTGGTGAATATAATTACAATGAGGATTGAGATTAATGACTAGCTAGACATAGTCTATTTATACTGTCATGATACATTTTTACCAAAAGATATATTTTAAATGGCCATATCTTTTCATGTGAAATTTCTAATGGAATATCTCTATATACCAAAGCTGTAACTATTTTTAATAAGTGTATCATTTTCTATGTAAATTAATTTATTTTTCTTATATAATAAATAAGTTGATTTGCATCGGTTGATCCACCTATGTGGATCCGAACCATCTTCCAACAAAAGCTTTAACGGAAAGACAGATGCAAACGGCGGAGTCGCGATTGAATTGATAGCATTTTATTCTTGTTCTTGAGCAATGTAGAACAATGCACATACACAAACGCACTTCCATCAAATTCACACCAAAATATCTAATTCATCTTGGACATCAATTATCACATGAATGTTCTATCATCAACTATATATTAGAGGCTTCCTACACCAACAAGTTTAGACTAAATCGAACGGTTGGTCCCACCTATATAATCGGTCAAAGTACAGTTGACCAGACAGTTCATCAATTTTGTATAACATCACTTTCACTTCGACTCCCTAATGCCGTGACTCTCAGTCTCCAATCTCAGACGACGGTGAGTTGGCCATGAGAGGAGGTGGTTCTGTGGTGGTCATGGGATGGTAAGTCGTGAAGACAATAGAATCGCCGGAAAAACGAGTTCGCCGGAGCCGGTGTAAGTTTCGACCGAGGCAAGATCACCAAGTGTTTACAAGTGCAGTGTTTCAAGATAGAAAAATAAGAAAAGTAGAAATTTTGTGTGTAACAGAGAGAAAAGAAAAATAAAGAGAGTTGTAAATAAGTAAAAGAGTGATCTTTAATGCAGATTCAAGCCATAACACTCTGTCTCTGTAAAGAACAGTAGAGTTTTTGACAATAAACAAGCGATCAACTTGCACTAAAACGGAAATATTTGAAACTGAACAAAATAAAGGTGTGAATGGAAACTTCAATTTTTCTCATTAACTCAAAATATTACAAGTTTGCGATCTTAAACACTCTGGTTTGCACAAAACCCTAACTAATTTCACCTATCAGTATCACTGCCTTACATTTGGCATTTTCCTCCTACTTTTTCATACAAGAGCTACCATTGGCTCGTTACATAAAACAAAATAGTACTCTACTTGCTGCTAAAGCAAAGGTAAAAAGACTACTTTAACAACAAGACAATCTTGGTTTTATTTGTTCTAACGATCAACTAAGGGCAAAATAAGAAAATCCTCTCCTTTTTCAGTCTGTTGTAGACAATTTCTTCAGTCTATGCAGAGTGATGCTCCTGATATGTTGAGCATTAATATTATAGCAAACACTTTGTGTGCACAGAGTTACTTGAGCTCCAAGGCAATGAATATTGTCTCATTTGCCTTCTTCATTGAAGTTCCACATCCATTAAATAAGTCTTCTGAATATTCATAACAGCCTAAATATGACGCCTAAGTGAGTTAACACAGCATTTGAGGCTGTGTTTAGCTCAATGACAAAATCAAGTGAGCAGACCACATCCCGATAAGTCACACTTCATATGACTCAACTTTTACATTCCTTTGCTCAACATTGACTAACCCAGAACAGCTAATTGACAAACAAAGCATTAAACAAGAAATCCCTAATATTGACTAGCTACAGTGACAACCTAAATACGAGTAACCAGCAAAGATGAAATAAATACCTAATTGAGAGTTCTTCATGACGCGCCACCAATATTCGAACAAGAGCCCTTTATTAATTTCAACAGATACATCGATTTTGGCCGTCAATTGCTTAGAACAAGTTTTTCCCAAATGATACATAAACCCTAGTTCTTTCGAAATTAGTTTCTGCTCATGAGGGTATTTCCGTCAATTCTTAAAGTGAAATCCCTAATTCTTTCAAATTAGGGACTGTTAAACGCATCGTTTGGAATCGAGCACCCAACGTTTCCGTTATCGGCTCGATTATTTCCGTCAATTACTTTGTTTCCGATTGGGTTAATTTGTGAGATCGAGTCAATCGCGTTTCCGTCGATTTCTGGATCTTTTCCGTCAATTACTTTTGTAAATTTCGAGTAAACTCGAGATCTTCCGTCAATTGGATGGGTATTTCCGATTGGGTCAGATAGTAAGATAGAACCAATCACGTTTCCGTCGATTGGTTTATCTTTTCCGTCAACTGCTTTTTTTTGGTTCAAATCCTTGAACCATTCCGTCAAATACATTGTTTTGTTTCATTTGGTCCACAGGTAATACCCGTTTTCCAACAAGGTCCTCACATTTTTGACCATGTTTATTTGAGCCACTGCCTAGAACCTTCAACATAATCAGCGATTTCTGCCTGATTCTTTCTACTACTGCAGTCCTCAAACTCTTTTCTTGCTGCTATTTGGCCCTCATCAGTTAAAGAGTTTAGAAACTCTCCTAACTTCATCAGAATTCTCTTTACAACTGCACCTACAAGCTTCACCTTGGTCTGGCACTTCTTTTTCTAAGACTTCTTCTTGGTTGCTACGGATGCCATTCGGTTTTCGATGGCTTCCATAATAGATGGGTTAGCAAAACAACCATAGTCAACAAATCGGTGACCACGAATACACTACTAAAGCTAGTTATAAAAAGAAAAAGTGCAGTTTAACTGCTCACTATCTCTCTCTCGATCTTTGTCTCTAATCTATGTGATGTGCACTACGTACTACTCATGGCTCAACCATCCATGTGTTGGAAACTTCGTTTATGATGTGAGCTTTACCAGTTGATATTGAATCAAATATATCATATTGGACCATTATTTTTATTAAACCATTGGATTATATCATTTTTCTTTTAAAAAAAATAAGACGTATATTATATGTCTTAACCATTCCATCATACATGAATGTCAATTTCGATTACTTGATCCTTGTTATCCAAAATCCCGGAAATGTAACTTACAAACACAAGTAAGAGGGAGAAAAGAGCGGCCACTTGGAAGGAATGTAGAGGGACAAACTTTGACTTTGAGGATGCTTTGCTTCGAACAATTGGCGAATTACGTAGACAGGGGGGCTCTGTGTTCTTCTGTTCTATAGTTCAAAGGATCAGGAATGGCGTGTGGGAAGGGATCGAGACATATACAATATTCCTTCCATCTACAAATACATATTTTTTCAATTTTTTTCCATACATTAAAATAAATATATTTAATCAATATTAATAAAATTATATATATCTACTTAAATATATTTAAAAAAATTAAAAGAATATATATCAATGGGAGGTAGTATTACTTATGGCTTTTCAGAAAAGTTGAACCAATATTAATTAATTAATCTATGGATGGATAGTGGGTAGTTTTAGAAAAACTTGGCTCTTCTTATTTTTTGCTTCTCATTAAACACATTCACATCAAACTTGTTATTTCAACTTCTTTTTTTTACCGATTCCTCTTATTCGGGTAATGGATATTGATATAGATTATTATTACGTATTATTCTTTTCGTATATAAATGGATGATATTTTTGAAAAAATTTCGTCTTTGAATAGTTGAAATATCAATATATTTATTTTAAGTTTATTTCTCTACCGGCTTTCCACCAACATATATTTAATAATTAAATAAAAAAATGAAAAAATAAAATTCTAAAATAAAGATAATTTATATATGAGATTAAATTAGAGATGAAATTTATCCAATTAATTACGTGTAAAAATTTATCATGTGGACGATTAAATTTGCATGCGATTAAATTTCTGATTACGTAATTACTGGAAAGAAAAAAAATATGAATGAGAGATATGGAGGTAAATATTAGAATGGGGACAGTATATTAGGTATTGACATTATTACATCGAAAGGGGTAGAGACGTAATGTGGCTTATCATAATCAACTTAATAATTGAGGCTTTTCAGAAAAAATAAAATAAAAGAATTTGAAATTATACTACCTTCTTCTTTTTTTAAAAAAAATTATACTATCTTCGTCTTTAAATTATTGTCGTTTTTAATATTTTTACGAATATTATTAATATTAACCATCATGATATTTATGTAAAGATAAAGATAATAAATCAGAGGATGTGACTTATGATAATCATATAAGAATTCAGACTTATAAAATAATAATAATATAATATTTTAAATAATACTCTTTTCGTTTTTAAATATATGTCGTTTTAATTTTTTAAATTCATTCAAAATATCATATATCTAAATAATAATGATACTAGATAAATCTATTTATAAATAAATTTAAAAAATAAAACGACATATATTCAAAAATAAAATTAATATCTATTTGAACATGGAGAGAGGAGGTAAAGAAAAAAATGAATGAAAGTAAATATTAGAAGAATCGGTATTAGAGGATATGACTTCACATAATCATCTAGCCATTTGATTTCGATAAAAACTTATATAGGGTTTGATTTCCGTGAGAGAGAGGATTAATTCTACAACAGAAATAGAGTTAAAAAAAACAGCACATATATACAAGAACAATGTTGAGATAGATTATCTCGAGAAATTTGAGATCATAGAAGCTAAGATGACAGCTGCCAAGAAAGAAAAGAAGAAAATGAATTATGTTGTTAATTTCCAGCAGAAGCAACTGAACTTGATGAAGAAGAAAGGCATAAAGAAGTCAGTTTCTAGCAATTCGATCGTGGAAGCGTTTCTAGAGGTAGCTATGGAGTTCTCAAAGAAAAAAGAATCAAAACAGTACATTGAAAGATCGAATAGTGAGGAAGAAAAGAAATTCGGCAGAAAGGACGAAATAACACATCGTCAAAAGCTCAAGGACTGTGTTGTACCTGCTGGAAAGGTCAGGGACCTTGTCGATTTTTTTGAAAGTCTCTCGGCAGAAATCATCGTCGACGATCTGCGGAGCAACCGAAGGATAGTTGGAGCTCAGGCGACCTACCAGAACACTCAGAAGGATGTCGGCTACAACACCTCTAAGAGCAATTCGTCTGCAAATTTCCCAGATCAAAAAGTCCCAAATTGGTTAGGGTTTTATCTTTCTGTTCGAGTCCGAATCTTTAATTTCTGCAGTAATGAATAAAATTAGTGTTCTGGGTAGTTTCGTTTAGATGATATGAAGTAGTTGTTGAGTTCAATTTAGTCTGACATGGTCTGGAATCCACAATGAATGATCGAGTTATGTACTGAAGAACTGGAAATTGGGCGTTTTTATTATAAGCTACTGCAGTTGAATTCGTTGATTCGGAAATGTTAAGGATACTTCATTGAAGGTGTCTGAATGCTTAAACTGAAGTTCTAATGTATTGATGAAGATGGTGTTAAGTGGGTCTGTAGCTCTGTCTAACTTGTTCGTCAAGTCAGAGACGAAATTCAAATTTTAGAGTTGTTTTTAGCAAAGTTAAGCTTCAGTTAAGTTGTTAGTAGTATGTAGAAGGAGTTCTAATGCTGCTACTGTCTTGATCAAGTACAGAACGAAAGTCAAGCAAAAAGTCAACAAAAATGGTGTCTTTATCGCGAGAAAGAAGATGAATTTTAGATTGCATTTTTGACAGTTTTACAGTGCCAATCCACTCGAAAACGTGTTGCGGATTACTCTAGAGTGAAAGTACAAGCTGTAATCAAGAGGAGACGAGATCGTGCAACAAGTAAACCATTTCCAGTTTTCATTTTACCACTTTCGGTTTCTGGTTTTTCTTAAAATCCAGGTTGTAATTCAATTCTAATTTTCATGTCAGTTAGGTTAAAACTTTTGAACGCCTATATAAAAGTTTATTCTGTAATCGTTTTGAGTTATGATGGTATGAATTAAAATTTTGAAATCACCATTATCGTCTTTCTTTTATCAGTTTAAAAGCTTGGTTGCATTGGTGAGCGAAACCTTAGAAATCCGATAACCCAAACTAGTTTTAAGTCCTAAACACCTTAGATACCAACGATTAGCCTTTAGATTAAGTTTAGAAATCAAATCAATATGGAGGATATGATCATGTATTTTGTTTTAGCACATTAATATTTCTGTGTCTGTGTTCTTTTCTTTTATGCAATTATAGTGTTGTGTTGCAGTACTAATCTCGTATTTGATCGGTTTTGAGCTCATCGACGTCTAGAGATTCAGAATTCTACCAACAAACGAAACTAGGATTACATTTTAAGGTAGTGTCAACATGAAGTTGATAAGAATGTGATTTTTTTTTTAAAAAAAAATTATTTTAGATAAAGTAATTTTTATAAGATTGTGATTTGTGCCTATACTACAGATAAATTTATACCCTTATTTAATATAAGATTAACATCACTAAATTTAATATAGGATAAACATCATTGAAGGATGCTAAGGGGTCACCCCGAGCCAAGCTATGGCATGAATCTGCATGGATCTTGTTCGAAGATTTGATCGTCGGGCCCTATTTACAAATCGAATATTGTCGAGATCCAAAGGGCTGAACCTTGACCACCTAACAAAACAATTCTGAATATCTTTTCAAAGTATTACCCAACCGTGGTGAATGAGGCTATTAAAAAGGAGAATGACGATTTTCTTAAGAAGCATCCTCTACTACCTACCTTCTCCATGCAATGATGTAGATGAAGAACGCCAAGCATCGGATGCTTTGGTTCCGCTACTGTCTGACGATATCTCCTCCGATGATGATGATAAAGGTCTTGAATGACCACATGCTTTATCCAAAAGCTTAAGTTCAAGGATAGGCTCATGATTTTTGACGTTAGTTAATGGGTTCTGATACCATCTTGAATGACTATGAGCTTAATCCAAAAGCTTAAACTCAAGGACAGTGAGTTCTCGATTGGTATATAAACCAATTCATACTTTGATGAATGGTCGATGTGGAATATACCCATATATCTAATAAAAGGTGATAGTCTCTTTATATCTTTAGCTGGCAAGAACATACCTCGGGTCAACTAATGTTGCCGCCGCCAATGACCTGATCCATCTTCCCCACATGAATACTCGCCACCGCACGGCCGCACGAAGAGCCCCAATCTCACCAATTCAATCCCTCCACACCCAACCAAACTAAGTAGTAAGAAAAATCCTCAAATTCGACGCATGAATCTGCAAGTTTTCATGTAAAATGTGATCATCAGTCTATGGTTAGATGCATGTTCTTTGATGATTCATGATCGATAATTTGGGAATTTAAACATAATAGTGAAAGAGTCAACTTTGCATGCATATTTTTCTTTTGTTAGGACTTAATTACAAGTATAATTTTGATCTTTTAATAAATAAATAAAAAATTCTATAGAATACAATATTACACTCAATAAAAATTAATTTAACTATTTAAAATTGAAAATAAAATCAATTATAATGTAATAAAACATATCTAAAACTAACTCAATACTAATCACACTAGTTAATCATTCAAAAAAAACTCTACCTCCCTCCTATATAAATACATTTTGATTTATTCTTCCTCTTTATTAACGTATTTTTATTTTTAATTTTTCCCTCTTGAAAAATATTTTACGAGTCCTCCCTCCACTTTTGTCCTCACCACCAGCCAAATCATCTTCATATTACCCAAAATCTTGAGAAAATTATTACTAGCCAAATCATGTATGGGAAGTTTTCGGTTTGGTCCCTTGATTCATCTATTTGCACCCTAAGCTTTGATCAAGTGGTCTTAATCCAAGATCAACCACACATCAGAGAGGGAAATACTACGCTAGGAAATATAGATGATGCCTAACGAAGGAACAAACTAAAAGGACAATCTGCTCAATTAATCTAACTCGATTTTTTTTTTATAAAAGACTAAATTTTTTATTAATAAAATATATAAGTGGTCGAGTTCGATAATGTCAGCTATCACCAAACCGCCGGATAAAATCACATAGAAGAATCGTATGTGAGAGGGATAACATCGTCTAAAAACGAACTACCGGAGGAGGAGGGAATCCTCAAATACAATGAGAAGGTATCAATATAGCGAAAAGAAATAAAACGGAAAAGAAAAGAAAATCTAACTAATATAATTTTAAAGGAATCACAACTTGCTCCCGAAGTGATTTTGGCTAGTGCTTTGAGTTGGACCAAAAGAGAATCCCAGCCGGGTTTGATCGAATTTCCATAGCTGTGTAGCAAAATTCGGGATGGACAACTTTCATCCAAGAATAAACTGAATGATGAAGAAGTGAAAGTCAAGTCATCTTGGATTTAAATCTTCAAAAACAACACGTTTTCGTTCAAGCCAAATTGACCATAATGCCGCGCCAAGCAGTATTCTGAGAAAAGTGGTTTTGCATCTTTCTTTTTCCGATTGAGAGCCATTATAAAATTAAACCTTCACAATTTTCAGGCAAACAAAAAGAGATACTCCACCACGAGAACAATTTGGACCAAACAGTCCGAACGTAATAACAGTGTAAAAACAAGTGCTCAGTCATTTCAATGTGTGAAAGACAGAAAACACACTTATGCTTCCTTGCAATTAAGATATTTTTAGAGTAAAGAAAATCTTTTGTGAATATCTTATTATAAGAGAGTTGCCAGAAAAATACCGAGACTTTGGGAGGGACTTTGGCTTTCCAAACAGTTAAAATATGAGGAGGAGTGGGAGGGGATTCAGGTTTGAAGGAAATCAGTATTGAGGATCCACTTCTGGTTTTATATCCTAGCACAGGATCAGGTTTCCAGGAAACTGAATCTTTTTTCCTAAGTTTAGGAAAAATTGAATTGATGATAGCTAAGAGTTGCTCTAATTGCTCAGATTCATATACAAATAACTCTCTTTCTCTAAAGCAAATTCTAGGTCCAAAGATCATCTGTCCAAGCAGCCATGTCAGTCACAAAAAAATTTCTTCCCGTTAGAGATAGTGAAAAGGCGATGAAAACGCTCCTTAAGTATTGTATTCGAGTCAACCTATCGATCTCATCCGAATTTTGCATTCTTCCCATCGCCAAGAATGACTTTTAACGAATTGAGCAAAGTAAGAAAGTCAAGATCATCTCTTGAAATAGCAGCAAAAATTCCTTTAGCAATAGGTGATAGTTTTCCTTGTTTCACAGTTGGGATGAGACTGTCAATTTCCATTTAAGTTGAGATGAGACTGTCAATTTTCATATCTGTAAATTTATTTTTCAGTATGATCTTCTACATTGCATTTTTCTAATCCAAAAACCTCCAAAACCATTTAAAGAGAAGGACTTGATTTTTATCTAAAATTGAGCCCACATCTAAACCACCCTAAATTTTTGACAATATTACAGTAGACCTTCCACTGCACACAACTTTTTATCACTAAGACCATGCTAGAAGAATTTTCGAAAATTTGAATTTATCTTTTCTGCAATCGTTTTCAGAATGGGGAATATTGAGAGATAGTACATTTGAAGATTAGAAGAAGTGAAATCTCGTTGATGTTAAGAAAGAAGAAATTTTTTGAAGGACTCGTAAAAAAATTCCAAGAGGAAAAAACATTGAAATAAAAATATTAAGAGGGAGATAGAGTTTTTTTAGAATAGTTAACTAGTGTGATTAGTTTTAGATATGTTTTATTACAACTGATTTTATTTTCAATTTAAAATAGTTAAATTAATTCTTAGTGCAATATAGAGAGAAAAATCCATAAATAAATAAAAAGATTTCGCGCTCAGGAAAATTCCCAGCGGGCTGATACTTGAATGAACTTTAGCCAGGTAAGGCCCATTTTGGTTCTGTTTTAGCCCATCAGGTTACTAAAACGGCCCATAGAACTTTCTCTTAACTTTGTTTCCCAGCCCGCCAACTCTTCCTATACAAAGTCATCTAGTCAAACAAGTCAGTCAACGATTTTTGCTACAAAGTAACTTTTGCTTCCACATACAAAGCACAACACCACAGAGCCTCTTATTACTCTCCACGTGTCTATTATCCCAGTTGTCCCTACCTGATTCGTTAATCTCGCTCCATACTATTCCACGTTTACTCTAAAATCTCTCCTAAAATCCCATTTCTTCCATTCAGGATTCAACTGCGAGAACTCGAGAAGTGTCTCTCTGCTTCTTATTCATCACCTTCAATTTTCCTCATACTGTATTTATTTTCTCTTCACTTTCCCGTCAACCAAACAGAAGCTATATCTTGCATACAGAGAATGCTTTCTCTCTCTAACAGGTCCATTTCTGCAATGGATGTTTTAGCTGACTTTAGTACTCCACTTCCTGGATTTCCATTTTCTACACTTGATCAAATTTTGTTACGTTCTTACTTTGATTTTTCCCATTGTCTGCAGATAAAATTGCAGAGATATAACTTTACTATAAACGATCCGATCGAGGATGAGGACGGCGTTATTCAGATTAGGGCTATTCCTATCCATACTTTCACTCCTCGCAATTGGTTCTGAATCGGCCGTATCCAGCATAGATCTAGGTTCAGAATGGCTGAAAGTGGCAGTGGTGAATCTCAAACCAGGGCAGACACCAATTTCAATCGCGATTAATGAAATGTCCAAACGTAAATCTCCAGCACTCCTCGCTTTTCAATCAGGTGACCGTCTTCTAGGAGAAGAAGCTGCTGGAATTATCGCCCGGTATCCTGATAAAGTCTATTCTCACCTCCGAGACTTGCTGGCGAAACCTTACAAATTCGCCAAGGACATCATTGATTCAATGTACTTGCCCTTTGACGTCGTTGAAGATTCTATAGGCGCTGTGAGCTTTAAAACTGATGACGGAACGGTTTATTCCGTGGAGGAATTGTTGGCCATGATTTTGAAGTATGCTTCAGATTTGGCAGAGTTTCACTCCAAGATAGCTGTCAAAGATGCGGTGATCATGGTACCTCCATACTT
>NW_027266790.1:0-57901 GCF_046630445.1 Rutidosis leptorrhynchoides
GTAACAACACAAGCGCAGAAAGAAATAAAAGTTAGTGCAAACTTGAGAAAAGAACATTGGGAGGTCTTTGATACAACGATGAAAAAGTAAGAAACTACAACAAATGTACACCAGCATATTCCATTGACCCACCAAAACCTAGTTCAGTGGTTGGATTCTTCTTCTTTCCTGTGTCCGGCACATATACCTTCATGCCGTGAAGCGAATGGTGGCTTCACTCCACTCTCTCTCCAACTACGCAAAAGCTGCAATATGTGATCTGGGTCACAAAAAACAGCAGCAACAATGATTCTGATGTCCAGCTTAAAATACCAAAAAGGAACCCAAAAGAGCAAGAAAATAACAGAAAGGGCAGCGCGGGAGTACATGGAAATTTAGGGCATCAGTCTCACTGCTTGCTCCATCAGTTCACTCGTGTACCCAATCCATCAATCAGACCCTCCAGTTCAAGATAGATTCCCATGTCATTCACTGTCAGGTGGTCTTCTACTTCTATGTTGTCTGCGTCATCGCCAGCAACCACGTCTTCCCTGAGGAGTTTCTCGGACATCTCATGGAATACTGAAGACAAATCAGAGGGACCCAGCTCTGGCCATCTGATCGGGCGTCTGACCCAGCGAAACTCTGAAATCTTCAACATCCATTGAAGGCCACGGGTTGGGCATCTGAATGATGTTAAAATCCTCCGGCATGACCCTATTTGGCCAATGCTCCATCTGTGCCAAATCATCACTGATTCTCAGGCAATCAACGTTTGGGCTTTGAATCATGTGATCCATTGCTTCATTCAAGCATTTGGTGGCTTCAGCATCGGGACCAAGCAATTTGCTTTTCTTGCTGGATTCACAAGTCTCTAAATCTCTTTTCTGCCTCTTCTTCTGGATTAAATGCTGGACAAAGTTGGGGCTTTTGGCTGCTTTTGTGAGGAAGAGGAATATCTGCTGGTTCCTGCACTCGGCATGGCGAACCCGCTCGGTGACGTGCTCAATCTCATGCTGAAAGTTCTCCCGCTCTTCTCTTAGTTTAAGGATCCTGGTCTTCAACGCTTCCTGGTCCTTCTTAAGCGTTTTGAGCTCCACTTCATTTTCAGCTTTCTGGTAATCAGAGGTGACAGTACTACTCGATGTTTCTCTATGCTCGTTGGATCTGCGTCTCCTCTTTATATTCTTCAGCAAGTGCTTCTTCCCTTTGTGAAAACCTCGGTTCGCAAACTCCCATCGATCTGGATCGATCTTCCTAAAACCCTGCGACATATTTTGAATTATGATGCATAAAGAATAGAAGATAGGAAGAATCTACGTCTATGAGTTCATATTGAACCAAAGGCTAAAGAGTAGAAATAAGCAGAATGAAGGCCAAGAAAGTTTCAATGGAAGATGTGCACAAGGGGTATTAATAGGCCAATATAGAAAGAACACGGCTTACAATGCACGTCAAGGAGAGATCCTTTACAATGATCCAAATACCAGTACAAAGAGTGTGTGGAAAATTTAAGAGTAAAGGCAAACGACTCAAAATCAATCCGGACACTACTACATATAATATGAACACAACAGCGCAGAATTATGCTTCTGGCCTTGCCTAAAAAGAAGAAAGGTATCCGAAGGCTTTAAAGAACACTGGATAGAAACAAAGCAATGGCCAAAGGAAACTTATCCTCGGCTAGAAAGTGCAAAATGGACAATTGAAACAGTAAAATGCAAAATACTAACCGCTATAAAGGAACTGCTGTAGTGCATTTCTGAATCCAGTAAGAAGATAATCTTTAATGGGTGTTCTGATATCACGGTTGGTAGTTTCTGCAAACTACCGTCTAAAGCATCATCACTTGAATATGATGACAGACCGAGGGCCTAGTAGGGGCCATCGTCCACCGGCCACTTGATGCAAATTTTTGTGAACATGTGCCGCGTGATTCATGAAATTTCATATAGAATCTGTGTATCTCGCCCACCGTTTCAGGTTTCTTGGTTTCTTTTCCCTTATACTAGGGTAAAGCACAAATAGTAACCGACAAAATGGGTTAAATTGAGTCTCAATACCTGAGCAAACGTTTTGAGTGGAGTCCCTCGGAGCCTAGCCTATTGCCCCGGGGACTACCCGCTGGCTGCTGTAAGAAGACCACACTCTCGACGACATCCAAGAAAAGAACCGAAGAGTTAAACCAAAACACACACACACACACACACACACACACACACACACACACACATACATACTTTATACACATCAATACAATAGATAACGACCGCAACAAATGATATAGGTTTGCTCTTATCCAAACATGAAGAAGTACCCACGTAAGTGTTGAGCTGCCTGATGAAGCTGGAGAAGTTGGAGTGCTTGAAGTATCGAGGCAGGACCTGCTTGGAGAACTCCTGCTCGTCCCACACCACGAAGCTGTCCCGCCTCAAACCCCACGACACCACCGGGTCTGTCCCCGGGTCCGACACCATCTCATACGTCTTCCTCAGGAACGGCGTTGGCCCCGCCTCTCCCAGCCCCTCCATCGGCTTCTCCACATCGTTCGCTACTGCCTGCCACGAGCATGACGGCAATAAAATGGTCGCATCCCTGGGATCAGCAATGGTCGGGACCTCCTCCTCTTCCACTTCCTCTTTGATCTTCGCCGCCTTCACGGCCAGAGCTGAACAGGGTTCGGGCCGGGTCAGGCACGAATGCAAGCACGACCGAGCTCCAATTTTGCCATCGCCAATGGCTACTTCTGGCAAGTGACCCGAATGGGAAAGCGACCCAGAGCATACTAGCTCGCCTGCACGGGGCTTTGATTGTGACCGAGGAGACTCGGTTCGGGTTAGGTTCAAGTACAAGGGCGACTGGGACCCTATCTCGCCATGGTCGCCACCGTCAAGAAAAGCAACGGACGCGATTTCTTCCCGTGATTTTGCGAAAGGTTTTTGCCTTTTCCAGCTCAAGACTTGATTCTTGGAAGAGGGTTTTGGAAAACGACACGCAACAGCCATTGGTACGGCCGGCGGAATGATCGCCGGCGCCGCCGTGAGACGCCGTCGTTTACTTGAGCTCGAGTTCAAGCTTTTTTCTTCTTCTTTTTTTCCCCTCAGAAGCTCGAGTTCAGGTTCAAAGGTGGAGATAGCATGAGAAATTTTCAAGCGAGTGAATATACATGGTAGGGTTTCGAGAGAGAGAGAGAGAGAGGGAGCTTGAATTGAGAAGTGGAGTGCGCAAGTAACAACGGCGATGGCAGGTGGCCTTACAGGGGAAACGTCGAGGAGCCGCCATGCTTTTGTCTTTTGCGTCTTAGAAATGTTTTCCTTGTGGTTGTTGAAGGATTAATATCTTGAAAATTCTCAAATTAATATATATAAAATAAAAAAAATTAAATTAATATATTTATAATAAATTTATCTTTAATTAATATACTTATGATAAATTTATCATTTATTATTGAATTACTAAATTTGATAATACGTGACAAATTATTAGTGTACCAATTTAAGATTTTACTCTTCGGATGTCACAGTTGTGATTTTTGTGGCATTAATCTAATTTATTTAATGGTATATTTGTCACAAATGTATCATTTTGAGTTTTTTTGTAGTCAAATAAAATTAATTTTGAATAAATTTATTACAAGTATATTAGTTTTTAAATTTTTTTGTGGTCATTTGGGATATATTTATTACATGTGTACCCGGATAAATTTGTCACATGTATATCGATTTACAGTTTTTTAGGATATTAACTATATTGTGATTCTATCTTTAAGCTTTTTTATATTAAAATATTCATGTCGGCATGGTTTAATAATAATCAATTATATTTTATAAGTTTTTTAAATAAAAAAGTCACGTGAGCATACTTAATCACGTCCAGTTGCTGTATAAGATTATGCGGACAAAGAATATAACAGCAGCCATATTTGTTCCACCAACAAGAATAAGTGACTTCCTTTTAAGTATTTTAAAAGTGAGGTCATTAAAGTCTCCTAAAAAAAGCATGTGATTATGTTTATAGATTTTTGACCATTTATAAACTAACAGTCTAGTATTATAACTACTCTTATCAAATCAAATGACGTATGGCATAAATAGCGTAAAAGCATTCAAAATTTATCTTAAGTTATTTCATGATATCATTGATGCTTAACAATTAGAAATTGTGACATTTTATGTCAGTTTCAATATTTTGTTTTTCAACTCAATGGGACAAGTTAGCTTAGGTTGACTTGGATGAGTGAGTATAGATTATGCACAAATCGCGCCATCATAGGATAGAGGTCATTCATATCTAGTTCTCAATATATCCTTTCATTAGATTATAATGAGACTATTTATATTTTGTCTAGTATATATTCATATGTAAGTTTAAACTTTCCGATTTAAAGTCAAGTTTTGTCCTCGCTTATGGGAATATTCGCATTACTAGTCCATGAAATTTTATTTAACATTATGTTTATGTAGCCTCGTCTACCTATTAGACCAATTTCTTTCTTTTTTTAAGGTTTTTTTTCTTAATTGTTGAAAGTGTTAATCCTTTTCCCCACTAGCAAACGAAAACAGTGAGGATGTAGTTACCGAAGGTCTCGAGAAAAGCTGAGAGTATAAAAGTAAAGACAAGAAGGGGGAAAGGAGCAGTTAGAATTTGTTTCTTTTCCCAACGCTTTGGGAGAAGGGAGATGGACAGGGGGCAATGGTACGCGTTTTGATTCTTTAATTATCACTTAATGTATGTTATAGAAGCGTGGACCAATCATCATTTACTTTCGTTGCCAGCTCAATCATCTTGCTTCCCTGGACATGACAACCAAAATGTGTGTTTGTCGCCACCTCCATTTTCGGGCGCTCTTACGTGCGGACGCGTGCGGAGGCTAATGACTCGACTAAATATTAGGCTTAATTTGGACTTTCTCATGTCCATCAATTTACGACTTAATGATTCGAGTTTTTAACTTACAAGTCAATTTTAAATAGGAGTCACAACTAATTGATTTAAGGTGGGTCGATTACAAATCCAAATGAAATATGGAGGGAAATATTTCACTCTATGCAACTAGAAAAACTAAGAACGTGGACTTGTAATGCCTTTTCGACACCTCACCTTGTTTAAAGCCTAAGGTTTAATTTCTTCTTTTTTTGTTTGTTTTGATTTTCAAGATTTTTCCTTGCATTTTTGGAGACAATTAACCAAAAATTATTTTTTTGACATTTTCTGAATTTTATAGAAAATATAAAGTTCTTTTATTTTTTTATTTTCTGGATAAACATAAATATGAAAAAGATAAAAATATTAGTGACCCGGGCTGATCAGACCCGCGACTCAAACTGCCGGATTCCATGTCCAAGATAAACCTGAATCTGAATCTGTACAGCACCCAATTCGTATCCGGCCCGGCCGACCGCGGGTCGCGCCTCCGAATGGTCGGAGAAGAGTTCCCTCACTTGATTTTTCTATTATTCTTTTCTCTCTTCCTCTGGTCTTTTTTTTTATATTTTTTATATTCTCTCTCTCACGTTGTCAGACTAGATGAGAAGGGAGAGACCCCTTTTGACCTCTTCCACTTTGGTCTTTTTACTCCTTATGACCTTTCTTCAATTTTTCATTTTTATGTCTCTCTCGTTTTCTCTCTCTCTTGTCTTGTCCTTTCTCTTCTCTGCACACGCCAGACTAGGAAAAGAGATAGGATCCCTTACCCACCCAGCCCGCCTATTGTCTCCTTTCTTTTTTATCTTTTCTTTTGATTTTTTGTTTCCCTTTCTCTCTCCGGTCTCTTCTTCTTCACGCTGCCCCGAGACCGATCCTCAGCATCCCATGAACCCAGAACGAAAAGAAATAATAACTGTGAAGGATCGCCCGATCCTCAACGACCACCAACGGCTACTGGAACGCTTTTGTGAACGATCATTCGAAAGTAGGGTAAAATAAGGGAGAATAAAATAGAAAATAAAACTTAGTAAAGGCAAATAATATCAATATTTAGGTGATGTGAACAATATTTTTGTTAGGGCCAAATTGGTCCCCGACTTTTTTTATGAAATTTTATCTTTAAAATTTAGGCAAAATTTATGTGTCAACAGTATTTAGAATAAAAAAAGGGCATCACAAACTTCATGTTACACTTATGACAGTTATTTTAAACTTTTTCTGCATTAACGTGGCACGATGCAAGTGCTACATTAAAAAATTTAAAAGAAAAATAAAACCCAAAGTTACTGTTAATCAATTGTCTTCGAAACCCATATTTTCAGCCCAACGACCTCAAATCGCTCAAGACTCTCAATTCTCAAGCCTCCCTAGGTTACAAGCCCTTAGGTCAAGCTTCAAGCTCAAGTGACCACAATGGCTAGATTTGGCTTTGAAGCTTGCCGCAACTAAATCATCGTCAAGGGACTCGCCCCTCCTAAAACACTTGCCTAGATATGAAATTCCAGATCTGCAAGCAAGCGGTGATCACGGGTGATTAAGCAAGGGCTCACCAATGTCCTTAGAGGTCTAGGCAACTTTGGGCATTGATGGACAAGGGACATAGGCGTTTTGGCTAGGCAATCGTGAGCTTGAAGACAATGAACAATAACTTTGAAGATGATGAACAATAACTTCACGATAAACAGTAACTTTGATTTTTTTTCTTTTTTAATCTTTTTTTTTTATAATGCCACTCGCCACTTGTCCTTGAAGAAAAATTAAAAATGTCACATCAAATTTTTAACAACAATTTTTACCAAAATCCTAATAGAGTATAAATATGTCACTCAACTATAAATTTATGATTTTTTGTGACACAATTTTTTTTTGGGTAAATGTGTCATGATAGACATTGCTTACAAAAATTAAGGTTTTTGTGACTTTTAACCTTTGGATTACGGTGATTACTTATGCATGTTTAAGATGCATGAGCAAACATAATCATGGCAAATTGGAAATAAGACCAAAGCAAACATGTACTTCATATCTAATCATTAAGGGTGCGTATGGTCACGTTTCTATTCCTCGTAATAATTTCTTTTCAAAAACATTATTTTCTATTTATGTTCTTGGAAATAGTTTATGAGCATTTAAAAGCGTTAAGTAATTGAACAAAATTTCAATTCCCGGAAGAGAAATGCGTTTGGTACAATCTCAAATATTTTTGTAACTTAGAATTTCTTTTAATTTATTAATAATTTTATTACATTGTTCTTTTTCTTTCTTTTCTTTTTTCTTTTTCTTCTCCTTCCTCTAATCAGTTGCCAGCCTTGGCCATGGCCGACCTGCGACTGACCATCGGTGAGGTGCCCCCGAGCCCAGCGACTTCATCGGCCCTCGTCTGGCCGGTCATGGCTCGGCGAGGCTCAACCTCATCCTGGCTAGGTGAGGCGACCTCGCCTAGATCTAGCGAGGTGGACCTCGCTCGACCACCGCGAGGCTCCAAGAGGACTCATTGATGGCCAGCAAGCTCAAGGCGACCTCGTCAGGGGCTAGCAAGGCTTTGGCGAGGTCGCCGAGTCTCATCTGGCTGGTCGCCAGCCTTGATGGGGAAGAAGAGAGAAAGAGAAAGAAATAAAAGAAAAGAAAAGAAAAAACTCGTTTCTTGTTTATTGTTTTTTGAGTTATTCCCGGAAATAAGAAACAATTTTTTTTTCTTGTTTCTATTCCAAATCTATTCTCATGAACAAATTGTTCCTAGAAACAAAAAAATTACCAAATGCGTTTTTGTTTTAATTCTATTCCAGAGAACAAAAAAACATAAACAGGTATTCCTCGAAGCATTACCCAACAAAACCTGAGTGAACGGACTGCAGAGCCCACCTATTTTGAGGCCCAGATTAGAACAAGGCAAAAGGGAAAAAAAAGTGACTAAAATGTTTCTACGGCTGATATATCATAACCTCCCGAAACCAAATTGTGCATACTATAATTGCCAGAGCTTTGATCTTGTATCAGCTTATGATATCCAAAGAAGTCAACTCTTCTGAGTCAGGGTGATTTACCTGGATTATCGTAACATGTGTAATAAGTCCACACATGTTTCAAGCAATTCACAACCTTTCGCAAGTAAAGAAATTATTGGCGGGAGAGCTAGAATCTCTGGAAACTACATACAACGTTTAAAAAAAAAAGGCTGCCGCAACTTAATAAATTGACTAATGCAAGGCTAACGAATTTGTTCTCCGACAGATCTAAAATTCTCAATGAGGACCTGCAACTTAATAAATTGACCAATGCATGTGGTATGCACTTTGAGGTAGTGATGTCACTGGAATTCTCGGGGACGCCCAGAAGGCCTCATGCTCCTTTTGCCTGTTCTTTTTTACTTTATTGGATGCAGTCATCCAGTTCTCTAGCATTGAGCATCGGTGTGATCTGTACTCTGGCTTGACTCTCTCAAGAGATCTTGAATAGCAACTATTTCCTTTACCATTTAGGTAACATTCATTTAGGTCCCGTGCAAGCACTGAATGGTTTTATCCTTCTTCAGATGTTTTGAGCTGATGCAGTGCAGCTTCTCTTTTGGCAAATAGGATGACTCTCTAGATGCTAATTTCTCGTATACTAAGATGGGGCGATTCTTACCCGACCACGGCATGCATCTAACCGAGATTCCCTCTCCGTCTTGTTTCTGATATGATGGTGCAACAATCTCAAATCGCTAGGACTTCAATTTTTTAAATGCCATACTTTGCCAAAGATTTTGATATATGTTCCCTGAGGCATTTACTCGGAGGCTGCTCTTTTTTTTCTTTGGTGGCATCGGAAAGGAGGCTGCTCCAAGGCTTAGGGTTATCAGAAATTCTTTTTGGTCAAATCGAAGCTTTCCCTTCATTGTGCATCTTTGAGGTTTTATGTTGGGAACTTGGGATACATGTGAGAGATGATAAATTGATTTTCTAAATTTGCTGTTGATAGTATCAAGTATTAACTTGTCCAAAAGATTTTACTGATACATTTGTGCTCTTCTGATCAGTTGCAATCTTAAGAGTGGTGCAGAACCCTAACAGATATTCTGTTAATTGCTAGTGAGGCCCGTATGTGCGTATTGTAATTATCCTCCTCTATCGACTTACATGATAATGTAAGCTTACGATGGAAGATACTCTGGGTGTTTATGGAGCTAGAGAGGGCAAAAGCTCTCTTCAAAATTCTTCCGTTCCGCAATTCTCTGTTATATGCATATACGTGCACACCTATGCTTGCATTTTCTTTTGTTTTATTGTGATCGTCTTTTGTATCTGTAAGTTACCTTAATTGCTGCTAATGTACATGTTCCGTCATGCGTGACTAGAATATTCCGTGCTCCATTAAGGTATCGGCTTTCGGTTGGCGCTCAACTTCGGATCCCGTCCAACGCATTCTCTTCAGAGCTGGTCGCTGCCTCCTCCACCCATGGCGGCAGTGGGACGCAATAGTGGACCATCCTGTTGATCCCGAGAAGCAAACTGCTTCCGTCAAAGCAGATAATCCACCCCTGAAGATGCAAATATGCTCAAGGCGACGAGACTAGACAGTGAAACTCAGCGTCTGCAATCTCAGTTGCTTTCACTTTTCTGGAGTTCCCTGAAAATATTTTCGCGGAGCGCTTCAGAGAACACATGGCAAAAGACATTGGGAAAGGGACAATTGAAAATCTTTCTTTTTCCAATGAAGTTGCCAACCTTTTGTGAGAAGGAAGATGGACCGCGCAACCGTACCAGGATTTAATTCCTTAATTATCATTTATTGCCTTGTTATCTACACGTACGCCTTGCGCAGAGTCTCATTTTCTTCTTTGCCATCTCAATCATCTGACTTCGCTTGCATTCTTGTGACATGACAGCCAAAGCGTTTTTATTTATTTATTAACATTTAGGCTCTGTTTTTTTTTTTTTTTAACCGTTTGTTCAAAGGAAATAGTTTCTTGATTAACGGGAAAAAATTTCAGCATTTGACTCGTGTAGAAAAATCAGTCAATGGAGAAAGGGCATGTACTTTCATTGATGCTCTCTTCTCGGGCGATTCCGGCACTGTTTCTGCGATCCGTCAGGTGCTGATTCCGCGCAAGTTGACTGACGGTTGGGGCCATTTTTTCGTGGCAAGAGGCGCAATTTGCAGCTCTTTAAACCCCTCCGCCTTGTAGCCTGGTATGTATCTTTTCCGTGGGCTTCTTGGTGTGCGATGGGTTAGGGTTCCTTGAGTTCTGTTGATTGTTCTTGCTGTCATGGAGTCCGAATTAGTTTGGGAACTTTCAAGTGATGAAGGGCCGAGCAAGCGAACCTCTTTCCCTCTTGATATTGGTAGACCCGCAGTGGTTGACAATCATGTGAATGCTCAAGGTTGAATGGCCTCGATTCCTTTAGGTGGCGTCGCAAGGCCTCGACATCCTTCTGGATTTGCGAGAGGCCGCAATAGCAGTAGGGGTAGATCCAGATCAAAGCAACCCTAGCCTAGGGGTGCTTCGATTAAGCTTGCTCCTCGCTTGTGGGCTGCTATCGCAAGTAGTGCGAATAGGGGATACGATCTGGAATTCACTCCTCTGCACTTTGACAGCAATGAACCTGTTATTCAGATGGATGAAATGGATTTGGAAGCTGTAGACCCCAAGTTATTTGATTGTCTCGTGGGTTACTTCATAGGAAAGAAGCTACATTTTAAAGTTGTTAATGATGTTTTGAGAAAAGCATGGGGTCCGGCATTGCTGGAAGTTATGTCGAACAGCCGCAGGCTGTTCTTATTGCGAATTGCGAATAGGGATTTCAGGAGGAAGATCTTGGAAGGAAGTACGGTTACTGTCGCAAGGATCCCTTTAATCCTTCAGCAATGGAAACCAAGAATCGAGTTGAACAAAGATTCTCTCCAATCTGTTCCGATTTGGGTGAGATTGAAAAACTTACCCTTCTCCTTCTGGTCTGCTCATTCCATTGGAAAGGTGGCGAGTGCTCTTGGGAAACCTCTCTATGTAGATGAGAAAACTGAGCAGATGGCGATGCTAACTTTTGCCCGGGTGTATGTGGAAATAACAGTTCAGCAGCCCATCTACGAGACCATTCAGTTGGTAACCATGGGGAAATCGGTTGTAGTGGATGTCGAATATAAATGGAAGCCAATGGCCTGTTTAAAGTGCGGAATCTTCGGTCATAAATGTAAAGTTTCTGATAAGGAATCGGTTCCAATCCAATTGGATGATGGTACCAAGGATGCTGAACCCGCGCACGTGAATGAAGCGGGGTCGCATTTGGCAAAAGGTAAGGAGGTGGCTTTTCCATCTACTTCTAGTAGGGAAATTTCTACTGTTGCTGCTGAGGATCCTCAGCCTGGTAACAGGTCCACCCATGTTGGAGAGTCCAGTTCGCCAGCAGGAAACTCACTCAATGCTCGGGAACAGTTGTCGTTCCATCCTGCTAAATGTTCCACCCTTGCTGAATCTGAATCTGCTTCGGGAGATATGGAATGGAAACAGGTTAAGCGAAGAATTAAGAGGCAGAAGAAGAAGGCGGCCAAACAGGCTGCTACAGCTGCAACTACTATTGTTTCTTTGGACTTATTCCTTCCTACTGATGAGGGCCAAGTCCTGAAACGGAAGGACATTGATTTGGAGGAGCCTTGCGAGAATTCTGAGCCTGTCCGTGAAAGATCGAACTTGCCTGCCCCGATCGCCCCTTCAGCTGATGTTCCTCTGGCCTTGTCAGAAAGCTCTGATGAGATCTCTAACTCGAGTATCCATGACGATGCCAATGAGGATGAGGTGCAATCGGTCGGGAAACCTGTGCTGAAAGGAAAACCTCCTATACTTCAGGACCAGCTACTGCGTCTTTGTCTTGAACCTCCTCCTTCTGTGGTTCCTACGCCTGCCGCAGGAAAGAGGACCTTTAGGAAGAGGCAATTCTGATCCTTGCTCTGGTTTTTTTTATGAGTATCGATTTTTGGAATATCAGAGGCATGCTCAATCCTCTTAGGCGGGCTAAAGTCAGGCAGTTTGCCGTTGTAAATAAGCTGTGTTTTAATGGTCTTTTTGAAACTAAAGTGCCTGATGATTTTTTTGATTCAGTCTCTTCCACCCTTATTAGGGGTTGGAATTGGATTTCTAACTATGAGTTTTCACCCCGGGGGAGGATCTAGGTTGGATGGAACCCAGATTTGGTTTCTTATTCATCTATCTCTATCAGTGATCAAGCTGTGCATGTTTCTCTTAAGTTTAATATTTCTAGTCTGAATTGCTGTGTCTTGGCTGTATATGGGGAACACGCATTCCCTCGCCGTCGGCCTTTGTGGGAGGATCTCATTCATTACAGTAACATCTTTCAAAATTCTCCTTGGTTGGTTGCCGGTGATTTTAACGCAATAAAAGAGCCTTCTGATCGTATGGGTGGTTCTACCAACTGGATTTCCTACTTTGATGAGTTTGCTCAGTGCTTAGCTCAGGCTGAGCTGATGGATCTTAGGTACGTTGGATGCCGTTTTACCTGGTCTATCTCAGCAGGTGATGTGAGGAAGATGAGGAAAATAGACCGTGTCCTTGTAAATGGAGAATGGAATCTCCAATTCTCCTACTTTGAGGCATCGTTTCTTAATCCGGGGATATCGGATCTTCACCTATGATAGTCAAGATTACACAGCCGGCTCATAAGGGGAAGCCCTTTAAACTTTTTGATTTCTACACTCTCCACCCAGATTTCAAGGCCATTGTTCAGCAGGTTTGGACCAGTCCGGTGATAGGCATACCGATGTTCCAATTAGTCTCGAAGCTGAATATGTTGAAAGCTCGACTAAGGTCTCTTAACCGTGAGGCCTTCTTCGATATTTCAGTCAGAGTTGCTGAGGCTAGAGAGGCTCTGAGGATCACCCAACTAGACCTCCAATCTGACCTAACAAGCTCTGTTCTTATTCAAGCGGAAAGAGATCAGCGCCGAGTCTTCGTTGAGCTTAGGAACCAAGAAGAATCCTTCTTTAGTCAAAAGTCTAGAATCAAATCGTTAAAGGAAGGCGATAAAAATACCAAATTTTTTCATCAATCGGTGAAGAGAATGCAGTTATCTAATCGCATCCTCTACGTTAAAGATCCTACGGGTTCTATTATTACTGATCTGGTTTTGGTTCCTCAAGTGTTCATTAGGTTTTTCTCAGATCTCCTATCTCCGGAGCAGGGATTGGTCAAGCCGTCCCTGGATGAGGTGAATCAGTTTGTCCGCCAGCCTCTATCCCAGGATCAAATATGCTCCCTGTGTGTGCCGGTTACGGATTCAGAAATTAAGAACACTCTCTTTTCGCTGGCTAAGGGTAAAGCTCCCGGGCCGGATGGTTTTTCGGTGGAATTCTATAAATACAGTTGGGATATTGTTGGCCCTTCAGTGCTGCAATCGGTACATGATTTCTTCATAAATGGCCGGCTTCTAAAAGAGGTAAACGCCACCATCTTAGCTCTCATTTCTAAAGTGCCTAATGCTAGTGCGGTTGTTGATTTTAGACCTATAGCATGTTGCAACACTATTTATAAGGTGATCACGAAAATTTTAGCTAATCGAATAGCAGCAGTTCTTGGTGATTTGATTAGCCGGTCCCAAAATGCGTTTGTAAAGGGAAGAAGAATTAGAGACGATATCCTTTTGGCCCAGGAATTATTTGCAGGGTTTCATCTTCAACCGTATTTGCCGAAATGTGCCATTAAAGTCGACTTCCACAAGGCTTGTGATACCGTTGATTGGGAGTTTCTTGAGCTTGCTCTGGAAGCTTTCTGGTTTCCTCACCATTTCATTTATCTAATTATGGCCTGTGTTCAGACACCTAGATATTCTATATCTATCAATGGTGATCTTCATGGCTTTTTCCCGGGGGGGAGGGGTCTTAGGCAAGGGGATCCGATGTTACTATTGGAGATGTAAGCCGGTCCATCTCTCTTATTTGTTTTTTGCCGATGATGTTTTTCTTTATTGTCAAGCTGATTGGCATTCAGTTGTTATATTGAAAGAGGGCTCGATATTTTCTCCTCTTGGAGTGGTTTAGTTCCCAATAAGAACAAAAATGAGATTTTCATGGCTAGTGGTGATACGTCCATTAGGAACAAAATCTTATGGGCGTTTGGCTTTCAGGAGGGGAAGCTCCCGGTTCGCTACTTAGGTGTTCCGATTATCTCTTCCAGATTAACCAGGGTAGACTGCGTTGCTTTGACTGAGCGGATTACCGCTAGAATCCAATCTTGGACACATCGTTTTCTATCTTTTGCAGGTAGGCTACAGCTCATAAAATCGGTTCTCCACTCTATCCAAGCATTTTGGACGAGTGTATTCACTCTTCCCTTTTCGGTTTTGGCCGATATCGATAGGATAATGAGGCAATTCTTATGGAAAGGTGCATCCTTAGGTCGAGCCGGTGCAAAAGTTGCATGGGACGAAGTATGTCTACTGAAAGCTGAAGGGGGTCTTGGTATTCGGAATCTCAGGGATAGTAATAGAGCCTCCATGGTAAAATTCATCTGGATCCTATTCTCGAACAAAGAATCCTTGTGGTGCCGTTGGGTGCATTCAATTTTCCTAAAGAAAAGGAATTTCTGGATCTCCTCTTAGCCTAGGACTTGTTCCTGGTCGTGGAAGAAAATTCTTCAACTTAGACCCTATTTTCGTTCATCCTTCAAGTGGGTGATAGGCAATGGTTTCTTTGTCTCTCTTTGGCATGATTCTTGGCTTCCTTGTGGCCCTTTAGATGGATTTGGTCCTCTTTCATTCAGGGAAGGCGTACACCTCCCTGATTGTGCAAGTGTGGCCGACCTGTTTTCCCCGCTGGGAGACACGCTCAGAAATTTCTTAGAGAGATGGGCAATTACTCTTCCATCTTTATCCTCGATGCAGGACATGTTTATTTGGTGTTGCGAGTCATCCGGTTCCTTCTCGGTTGCCTCAGCCTGGGAATCCATCAGAGTTAAAAGAACTCCTATCAAGTGGGCCTCTCTGGTTTGGGACAATGCACTGGCCCCTCGGTATCAATTTATTTTGTGGCTTATATCGAGGAATCGCATTCCTACACAGGTGCTGCTTCTATCTTACGGCAGAATAGATTTCAATGTTTGTGCCTTTTGCAGTGATGTTCCCGACTCTATTGATCATCTATTCTTCGGGTGTTGTATCTTGGCTCCTCTGGCCTATTTTTGAGCCGCCAAGTGTAACATTCCTTGGAGGAATAGATGCTGGAAAGATATGATCGCCTGGGCTATGAAGTTCCTTATGGAAAAGGATTTCTATCACATGATTGTTCGGTTCTCTTTTGGAGCCTTGTGTCATTTGATTTGGAAGAAGAGGAATGCAATTATCTTCCGTGGTGAGTCAGTGGTGATTCTTGCTCTCAAAAATCACCTCCTTAAGGTGGTTAGGGACAAGGCCAATTCCTTCACCAATGTCCAACCTTCTCCGAGAAATGATAGACTTCAAAGGGCATGGGGATTCGATCTAGCGGTCTTCTTTGCTTGCTGATCTTGTAGTTTCCGCCTTTTCCTGTTTCTTTTGGTACTCCGTTCTTAGCCATTGTTGGTAGGGCGGATGTTTGCCGTTGGCCTATATAGTTGTTTTTTCTTATCTTAGTGCCTTTGGGGCTTTCGGTTGTTTCATTTTTTACATCGGTTCCCCTCCACTCTTAGCTCTTTGAGAGTGTAGGTTATGGACTTGATCTTTTGTACTTGTCCTTTCCCTTTCCTTTTATTTAATTACCCTTACCAAAAAAAAATAATAAGTTAATGGAAATAGTTTCCTGATTTAATGAAAAAATTATGCATAAATTAGGAAAATGGTGCGACCAAAAAAAGGAAATTTAGAAAATTCTTTTAAAAAAAATCGAAAATCATTATAAAATAATGACTAGATATCGATGTTTGAATCAGAAATTCAGTGCTTGGACACCGGAATCCTAACACTCATTCTTAGATACTCGTGGCTTGGGCTCGTGGCTTGGGCTCATGGCTTGGGCCTGTGACCCTAGTCCACCCGCCTAGGACTTGGTCCCTAACCTCCAGACCAGGGTCACCTGTGCCCTTGCCTAGGTCTAGGTTGGGCCCAAGAACCTGGTGTCAGTGCTTGGGTCTCCAACGCTCATGCCTAGGTCCATTGAAGTTAGGCTTGAGGCCCCACTGTTGTGCTTGTTGCCTCGATACTAGAGCCAGATCCATAAAGACTGAGGGTAGGACCTCAATACCTGTGCTTGGGTCCCTAGTTCCCGTGCACAAATTCCCTCGTACTTGAAGGTAGGTCCATTGAGGCTGAGGTCCAAGACCCTAGTGTCGATGCCCCGGTCCATCGAGGCTACCCTTGAGACCTTGGTGCCCATGACCAAGTCCCTGGTGCCCGTGCTCAAGTCCATTGAGGTCGAGCTTGGGACTTGGTGGCCCAGTGCAAGTCCACAAAGGCAGGGCTCAGTACCCTAATGCCTATGCTTGGATCCCCCATGCCTAAGCCTAAGTCCAACAAGATCGAGGCCCTAGACCCCGATGTCTGCGTCCATCAAGGCTAGGCCTGGGACCCGATGCCCGTGCTTGGGTCTTCAGCGCTTGAACCTGTGTCTATTGAGACCAAGCTTGGGACCCCGGTACCCCTACCTAGGTCTAGCTTGGATGGAGCTGAGCTCGGTCATTGAGGACCCACGCTTGGTCATCAGGCACCCAGGAATAGGCAACGGCATCTTGAGGGCAGCCTTGATGGATCAGGACTTGAGTGTTGAGGACTTGAGCTCGAGTATTGACAACCCGGGTCATCGAGTTCCTCGCTTGGTCCTTGTGGAACTGAGCTCAGGTATTGGGGATTCGAGCACAAGCACCAGTGCGTCAAGAAGTTGTGCATGGGCATCAAGTTCTCGATTCGGCTTATATGGATGTGAAATTGGTACTTGCACTCTTGCTCGGGACCAAGTGGCCTTACATGGGTCCCTGGTGCTTGGGTTGGGATTCATCAAGGTTGGACTCAGGATCCTGGTTCCTCGGTTATCCATGCGCAAGTCACAAGCACCCCAATAGTATATATGTATTTAGGAAACTCAAATCAGATTTTCTTGTCCAAAATTCGTTTTAAAGATTTTTGTCAAACATCGGAAAAAGTTGCCATTTCCTTGGAAAATAATTTTCCGAAACAGAAATATAACATTTTTCATGAATCAATAAGGCCTAATTATCTAACCAAAAAAAAAAGAAACACAGAGCCTAAGTACATTTAGAGTACCTCGATGTCTTATGGTCATGTCTATTTGAAATGGATTAATATCATAAAAATTCTGTAGACTGATATATTTGCATCATATTTACTTCTAATTAATTGTTATGTCACAAAAAATTCGAAATAGGTACAACATTTGCCTCAAATTAATTTTTATGTTAAAAAAATCCCAAATTTGTGTGCCTTGACCACATTTATCCCAAATATATTTTCACGTCACAAAAAATTATACACCAGAACGCTAGTGTCAAATCTACCCTTCCGTAAATTGGGAAATTTGTTAAAATCTGCTAACTTTGCTCTCGATCTCAATTCATTTTCTTCATTTCTGGTTTCTTCAAGTCTGCGTGTGACGTGATTGGACGAAGATTCGCAAAAGACAGACACGTGACATGGGTCGACAAGAAAATTTCTGAATGTTGACTTAGACCACATATATCTGAGGGTAAAGAAAAGCACGTCGGCAAGTTTATCTTCGCTATAAGGAGACGCAATCAAAGCTATTCAAAAGAGTTTTAACGTAACCCCCTAACTAAAACTACGGCAAAACTAATTTCAAATCATGTCGTGCGGCCTAAATATATTTCCTTTGTTTCACAGCGTCCGTGTTCAAATTCAGAGGACTGACGCATACTTTATCAAAAAAATTGTAACTTTTCATAGTCTTTTCAGTATTTAGATAATATCATGTGTGTCATATTTATTTTTACATATATGCTAACGCATACTAGAAGTGAGATAACTTCGATTAGACCTATGACCTACTTCAGTAAAGAGCACCTGACAATTTGGAACTCTTTCATTTTACCCTTCCGCAGTATAAATTGACTCTATGGGTCGGTTGTGTCAACTTTATGGTTGATTAGTTCCCGTCCTATTTGATATTATTCATAGGGAGAATTGTTTGTTTCGACACCCCCTTCAAGACGATGATTTGCGTGAAGGGGGATCCTGTCCATTGTCAACTGCTCAGTAGCGCAGCAGTAGCTGCAAAAGAAACTAGCTGAGGAGACTACGATAAAGAAATCCACATCGGTGATTACGGCTAGAGATGCTGGACATTTTTTGTTTTGTTCACAGGCAGCATAACTCAATCAGACTCGTTCGTTTGCAGAGGCGCCTCTACTTGACATTCTCACAAGGTTACCCCAGACGACATTTTGCTTGTGCTATCCGCTGCACGGGTATGCGGTGATGAAAGTCACGGATTGCTGGCACATTGTATAGAAATTTTTTGTGAGATCTGATCTCGAAACTGTAACTTTAGAGAAAGGCTTGCCTCATGCTATCTTTGACGAAGGAGCGCTATACCACTCTGGATGATGCATATGCACTTCACTATGCCTGAGCATACTGTGATCCGGAGACCATGACCGGAACTTCTTGATCTCGGAATTGCCGATGTGAATAGTAGAAATGCAAGAGGCTTCACAGTTTTGCACGTCGCTGCGATGAGGAAAGAGCCAAAGATTATATTGGCTCTCCTCACGAAGGACGCACAGCCTTCTCATCTCACTCTGGATGTTAGAAAAGCTCCACCTATGTAAGAGGCACACAAAAGCTGCAGACTGCTTGGAGTCTGTCGAGCAAGGAAAGCCTTCGCCGAAAGATAAAAATTACAGTCAAGATACTGGAACAAGCCGAACGAAGAGAACCTTAACTTGGAGAAGCATCCTTTGCTCTTGCTACGGCAGGCGATGATCTACGAATGAGATTGTTGTATCCTGAAAAACAGAGGTAAGATACTTGGATTCTATTTGTTCCTCCTCGACTTCAGTGGTCCTTTTTTAAGATGCAGATTGAGAAGCCGAGTTTCTTTTCCTCGCAATACCATCGGTTATTAATAAAAGTGCATGTACCTATGAAGAACCTGCATATAAATAGCCTCCTTGGATTAATTGCTATCTCCCAAGAAGTTATTTGTTTACATAAATGCTCTTTGCAAGCTCCAGCATATTATTTGTTTAGCGCTCTTAGCGTTCCTTATGGAGTCATAGGTGGAAGGTGCATTGGCATTGATCTCAGATGTTCATATCGACAGAGCTGAGGTGCTTTGGAACTCATTTGCCACTTTCTTCATGCTATCAATGGCCATCATCTTACAAATTTGTGCAGAGTGTGTGTGCGAACAAGAGAGAGAGTGACTTCTAAGATGAGCTGTCTTGAAGCATATCTTATGCAAACGGTCCCTTGTTATATAACCACTAGTCTGGTTGAGGCTCCATTTCTTCCTTTGCAACTTGAAACTTTCTCAATGAAAAAATTTCCAGTGTCTAGCATGAAAATGATCACATTGATTATATCAGGATGACAACAAAGATCTTGCGAGTTATCCCTTTTTTATGGTTTCATTTAGGTGTTTGCTGAGTTCAATGTTACCGGCTTAGCCTTTTTAGTTGGGTTCCTAGGTTAACCTACGTTATTTTCCTTGTTATATATCCACTTGAGTTTTGTGGCAAATGGATCAATCGGTAGTAGAGGCATCTACTAACTTATGTCAGTGCCTCCACCTTTTGCAAGATAAATTTTTCAGATGAACTGGTGATTCATTTCTCATTTGAAGAACGATCTATGTGATGCTGCTAGCCTCAAAACTAAGAAGCCATATCCCATCTCTGATTTAACCAAGTTAAATAGGATTTGGGAAATAACTTTCTTTCTTTGCCAAAGGAAATGATGCAACTCAAGCAACTGATACGTTGATGCTTGAGGAAAGCTGATTCTTGTGTTAAAAGAAACGGACAAATTGGGTGATTTCCAATCAAGATGCCCAAAGTTCTTATGCTACTAGTTGTGACATTCACGCATACTTTACAAAAAAAAATTGTTCTTGTTTTTTACTCACTTACCTGTTTCGGTATTGTTCATCGCCCATCTTTCCTCCTGCAACTGATATTACTAAGAGGCGTTTGCTGTTACACAGGTGCAAAGCCTGCTGTTACACAGGTGCAAAGCCAATAGACAAAAAAAACAAAAAAAGAAAAATATCACAAAATATCTCAAATTATTTTTACCTCAAATTTTTCTTTACATCATAAAAAAAAAATCCAACATGATATTATTAATGGATTCCAAAGGAATTTGGAAAGTCTGGGGATCAAATAAGGAAATCGAGACCGCCCAATATTTTCTCACATAAGAAGGATCCATTGGTCTCAGCGGACCTTAAAAGAGCCCTGTGAAAGTCACGTAAAAATTCCCTGGGCACGGGTCGGTGCCTCACCCCCGCCATTGGCGGGAACACAAGCGAGTAGAGACAACTTTCACGCCTCGAAAAATATAGTGATTAGGTTAATTACCCGTAAGACTGAATTTGAACATGTCCTTAAATAATTTAATGAAGGTAAAGGCGGGAGAACCATGTTGGAGGTGAGAGATCCCGTACTTACCTCTCCATCCTTTCGGTTGATTGGTTAAAAATAGATTGGAAATTTGAGGGCTGCTGGGTGATGAAGGTAGACACCAAATAGGGGTGAAGAGACGCAGATAAATCCGCTGGAAATGTCTGATGTTGACTCAGGTCTTCTTGCTTGGATTAAGACAGTACGTTAGGGAGTGACCCCTCTTTCCGAAGGTTCATGGAAGCTTTGTGCATTCGTCTTGTCGGGCCCATTTATCTGTGTCTTTTTCGGCTCTCTCTGGTGAGATCTTGTCTGAATCTAGTACGAACCCACAATATCTGCGAGCGATTTGTGTGCTCAAAGGGTGTCCCGAATGGAGACGAAAGTCTCTTGAGGCAGGCTTTAACAGGAGGACACCTGGCCTAGCTTGGGTGGTCATTGGTACGAGCCACGTCTTCTAGTAATTGATTTAGTCAAAGATGCAATGAATGTGGTGGATAAGCTCTCTCTTCGGAGGACACCTGGCCTAACGTGGGTCGTCGAAAGGTCTGTCTCATTGGATGGAGAATCGGCCAGAGCCCATAGAGCCAGATGGCAGTCTGTTTGTCTAGCGTATAGAGCAAATCTAGGTCGAAAAATCATCGGCCAGAGCCAGACAGCAGTCTGTCGCAAGGTGCAATAATTCAAAGTGGGAGTTAGGATGCCAAACGTCCGATCTCGTACGACCCCACAATCCAAATGGGCTTTCATAATTTTTTCCCTGTTGTCTTGAATTCTTTCATGCCAAGCTTTTTTGCAATATCTTCAAAAAGTCTCCTTTCCTATTGCTTAGCTGTAATCTTGTAGGCACGTAGCCTGGCTTTACAGGTCCTTGTTGCATCTTATCTCCGACAGGATAATAATCGAATTCGACGTATCTTGTACAGTATTTGGAAACTTGGTTTTGCTACAATTTTCATCGTAATTTGCCTGGAATTTCAAATCATTATTTAATGATAGAAAATCTCTGGACCGATAGGAAATCTTAGATGACAAATGCCCTTCTTTCGGTTTTTCATAAATTGATTCAGCGCGTACATTGAAAAATCCTTGATCATTTCAACTTTTGAGTTTTATTGGGAATTTTTTTTTTTGGAACAAAGTTTTATTGGGAAATTACTATCCTCCTTTATAGTATCTTAACGTATACTTCTTATTGATTGAAAGAAATTTCTAATTTTATTTCAAGCAATTTAAATTTTTAAGAATCACAATCTTAATTAGCAAAAAAAACTTTACATAATTCATCCCTCATCATATCGTAACATTATTAAACTTTGTATAAGCTTTATCCTATCATGTTTTAACTTTGTTTCGAGGGAGTAGAACTCCAATGCTTAAACGTATGCCCTTCATCTAATTTCCTGTAGTTTCAACCGATTGAATGATTACTACCATTGACTAAAGTAGTGTTCTCACTAAAAAGGTCCAATTCCGGTGTCCCATCAATCAACTTCTTCCTTCTTGACATGGGGATGCTTGCAACAAGAGCCCATGTTGGATATAGAGCATATATAGAGTAATTCTCATTTGAAAACATCGGGGCTAGAGCCAGACAGCAGTCTGCTACGATGTGTAACACACTTTTCTTGCAAAAAGGAAGGGGATTTTGTTTACGTTGACTACTTGATTAATCTCTAATTGAAGCTTTTGCTTTATCTTCTTATGTGCTAAATGTGAGACCAGCTCCAAAATTTTTAACTTTGAGCATTTGTCACTTCATGATAACATAAAATATAGTAAATATTTGGGAACCAAGAGACTCCTCACTTGCATGTAGTTCACTGCCATTAGCAATGTCTTTTCTCGTAGGGCACAAATAACGTGCCTCTTCAATGCATGAAAGTGAGGATTATGTTTGCCTAATATGTGTAGGGATACACATACATCATGTGCACTCTTGCTCTCCCCATAGGAAGAATCTAGGATTAGTACCATAAAAAAAAAATCCTAAATCGCTTCAAAAAATTCAAACTGATATATCTGTAATAAATTGATATGGATTTTCATGTGAACTTATCATATCAGTTGAGTTAATGCCACGTGTTATCTAATTTGACAATTTTTTACTAAAATTTGACATAAGTTCATGGAATATATATATGTCACGAACGTATCAGTTTATGGAGAATTATAAATCAGTTTGGAGTAATATCGACTTGGGATCTTTTATGATATTCATTCAAAGAATTTATTAAGAACGGAAAGGGATGGTTGAGAAATTAGCTTTGAAATGTCTAACGTGAACATGAGATGGCCTTAAGAGAGACGTTAAGGGAGTGATTACCTTTTGGGAACATAATGGGGTTGGAGCTTTCATTTGTCTTGGTCCGTCATTCGTGGGTGTCCGCTTTATCTCATCACATCTTTGTCCGAATTTGGTAGGAGTCACATCTGTTATGTACAGAAAAGATGCACCAAATATGGATAATAATATCTATTGGGGCGGACTTTACGACGACACCTGGCCTGATTTCTGTGGTCAAAGTTCGAATGTGTGCATTTTTCTTCCTCTTCTCAATAATGAGGGAGGAACTTTGAAATTGATCCCACTTTTGTCGCAGATTCTTCAAAATATTCGGTATATAGCCCTTGGAATTGGACGTATTCTCAAAAAGAGTCTTGAAAATAGGCTTCATTATAAATGAATAACCCTCAGCATACGCCGGCAAGCATGTGCATGACATGTGACACTTCCCAAGGTCATGATCAGCGGACATTTTCATAAAGAGGCTTTTTTTTTTATTTATCTATTTTTATTGTCTCTCTTTCTTTCTTCATCTTCCCCACTACAACATCTTCTTCATTCTGCTTCACCCCCGTTGTTGACTTCAACACCTTTATCAGCCTCCCCAGTATCGAGCTCTTGCGCTTCATTCCCACGGGTAGACTGTTGTCGGTCTTAGTGACGAACGGGAAGTTTGTTAGGACTTGGAGGTATCATGACAAAATGAATGCTGAGTGAAGTCTTGAGTACTAGCGTGCTCAAGAAGAATTGGGCAGCAATACGTAAGGCAATTATCAACAGGAAGTTTGGATAGACTCAGAGAATTGTTTATAAAAGTAGCTCGTTATATCGACCGAGGAAAAAAAGATTTTTTTTTCACATGTTTACACAATTTGGATTAGGAGACCTAGAGATTCCTTTGATTTAATTTGTGTGTTAAAATGAATAAATAGCTAATTTCGGGGCCTAGAATCTCGAATTGAAGATATGGAGAAAAATCAATTTTATTGTTACCTATGTTATTCGATCAATTAGAAGAAGAGATTATTGACGCATATAACTTACTTTATTTAGGGAAACCTCCTCATTACCTAGAAAATTTGATTATATGGACGATCGGATTTCACAGTAATTATGTTCATAAATTCCAACTACTAATTGATTTTCTTAGAGATTCTCTAACGATTGACTTGGAGGTTGATGACTAGGGATGAACGGTTTCAAGTTCTGTGAAGGTTTCACTTGGAACCTGAAATCTACCCATTGGGACATATTCCTCATTTTTTTGGAACTTGGAACCTACCATGCTTAATTTAGAATCTGAAACTTATTTTGTCATAGGCTCCAAAGTCGGTTCCAGTTCACCCAGGTTTCACATCTATTATTAATTAAACGATTGTAGCGAATTATCACTTTTAATAATCATCATTTGTTACTACAATTCACTGACTATAACTTATATTTAGACACACGAAAAAATTAAAATATCAACAAAATAAAAGTTTCCGTCATAAAATAGAAACTCAAATTAATGGTTCTAGATTATACACTTATCATCCAATGACATGAAATACCGTAGAATCACGCGAAGACATAAACCAAGAAAAACATAAAAATTTGTTCCAAACTCTAGGTTATAGGTTCTAGGTTCCATGTTTCACAAATCTAGAACTTAGAACTTACTCGTCGAAACGGATTCCTCAATTTTTGAAACTTGGAACCCACCCTGTATATCTTAAAACCTAGAACTGGACAAGTTATTATCGGTTTGGTTCTTAAGTTCTAGGTTCTATTATGAAATTATGCTCACCCCTATTGAAAACTATATAAGAAGATTAATACACTTTTAATATAATATATAAAACTAAGAAAGTTATGGTTACCGATATAGTCACATTCTCTCTGTGTTGTGAGCATGATCTATAGTGATATACTCTTTTGAGAGTTGTCATTACTCATTTCAATTTGTAATTTGAAGAGTGTACAAGTATGTAGGTAGAAATTGTTTATTGATAGTGGGATCTATCTATTTTGAATAGAAGCAACACGTGTTTCGTATTAACTACCCACTAAATTATCAGTGGACCTTGGCCTATTGATTGCTATTAGTTTGGGAGAATGGATGTAGGCTTGGCATAAACCAAACCACCATAAAAGTCTGATTGCATTGTGTTCTATTTCTTTACTTATTTGATCATTTATCTAATGGAAGTATCTTGCATCTTATATCATCTACTATTCCTGCATCTATCAACCTAGATTGAGTAATTCCATGAAAATTTGTTATGTTTTGAAAATAAACTTATTCACCCGATCTGGTTGTATTATTAGCGTCAACAAAATGTGCCACGTGATAAGCACATGCTCAACGATCGACAATAGTCGGCTAGTAAGCTAGGAGTAATTTTGATACTTAGTCACCCACTTTAGAGACTAATTAAAGAAATGTTTAATACCCTAAAAAATCCAAAACTGGTACACCTGTGACAAATTTACCCCAAACTATTTTTTTTACTATAAAAAACCCCAAACCGGTACACTTGTGACAAATTTACCACGACTGACTATAAAAAAAACCCTAAACCGGTACATTTATGACAATTTTATCCTAAACTAATTTATTCGACCACAAAAAACCCCAAACTGATAAATTTGTGACAAATATGTCCTCCGCTAAATTAGATTAATACCACAAAAAAATCACAAAAATTGTAAATTGTGACAAACGATGCATAAAATCCTAAATTGATATACTAGTAAACTGTCGCGTATAATTTAACTTAATAATTTGACAATAAAATTTAATAAAAACTAACAGATGTAAATTTGTCACAAGTGTACCAGTTTAGAGTAAATTTGTCAAAGGTATACCAGTTTGGAGTTTTTGGTGGTCAAAAAAATAATTTGGGGTAAATTTGTCACAAGTGTACAAGTTTGAGGTTTTTCAGGGTATTAACCCTTAAAGAAAATATTCACTTTTAGGACTCTTTTAAAAGAACGACCTCATTTCATAAGGCTATTTGAAATTTTCACGAAAAGCTTTGCCAACCATTTTGAAGGATTAAAACTCTAATGCTAAAGAATATGCCTATGAGATTTTGCGGGATAATTGCCAACTATTATAAAAGCTTAAGCCATTAGATAAAAGCATAGTTTATTACTTAAATTATTCTAACACTCTCTCTCATGCTTAAATTGGTCTTTACATATTTAATTGGAAAAGCAAATAAAGCTTGTAAAGATATAAATTCAGAATCTCTAACTTTAATATTATATGAAATTTTGTGGGACTGTCGCCAATTATTCTAAAGGCTTTAAGTTATTAAAAGAATGTGTGATTTACAATGCTTTCCATTTGATCTCCTTTAATTTTGAGCAGTTTGCATTAGGTCCTCATGACTAAGTAGCGTCCTCATGAATAAGGTCCAATCACGATATCAACCACATCCAGCAATGATTGGAACAACTCATCGGTCAAATAGATGAGAATAGGACTGGTAAAGAGCTCTTTGGCAGGTTAGAGGAGAGTTGATCTCCAAGTTAAAGGTAGCCCAAGTCAGTCAATCCATCATTTAGTTAGGCCCTGTTTGGTAACCATCCAAACAGGGCCAAATTCTGATTCTTTGTTCCCAGAATCAGTTTCGGTCCAGAATCGCGTTTGGTAACTTTTTTATTCCCCGGGAACAAATTTGTTCCCAGAATCAGTTTTGGACAAGAATTTAGAACAAAAAAAAAGTTGATTCTTGTTCCGGAAACGAATTTGAGAATCAAAATCAACAAATTTTCTTCTTCCCTTCGGCCATCTCGCGACCGTCGCCCGCCACCGTCCGCCATCCGTCACCGCCGTCCACCGCCGCCCACCGCCGCCGCCGTCCGCCGCCCACCGCCGTCCGCCGCCGCCGGTCGCCGGCCGCCGGTCCGGCGAGCTCGCCGGAGGCTTGGCCTCCCCAGATCTGGCGAGGCGGGCCTTGCCAGGGCTGGGCGAGGCCTCGCCGAGGCCGGGCGAGGCCCACCTGGCCACCGGCGAGGCTCGGCCTCGCTAGATCTGGCGAGGCCGAGCCTCGCCGGGACTGGGCAGGGGCTGGGTGTCGCGAGGCTCGCCCAGCCCCACCGGTGGCCAAGCGAGGCTCGCCTGGCCACTGGCGAGGCTCGCCCAGCCCCGCCGGTGGCCTGGCAGGCCTCGCCCAACCCCGACGAGGTCGGCCTGGCCACCGGTGAGGCTCGGCCTCGCCAGATCTGGCTCGGTCGAGCCTCGGCGGGGCTAGGCGAGCCTCGCCCGGCTGCCGGCGAGGCTCGGCCAATGAGGGCTGGCCTCGCTGAGGGCCGGCGACGCTCCGGTGAGGTCGCCGACCCTCGTTTGGCCGGTCGCCAGTCCGGCGACCGGCAGGAAGAAGAAGAAGAAGAAGATGAGAAAAAGAAAAGAAAAAAGGAAAAAAAAAAAGAAAAAGAAAAAAAAAAGGAAAATGAAAGAAAAAAATGAAAAAAAGAAAAGAAAACAAAGGAAAAAAGTAAAAAAAATTATTTAAAAATTAAAAGAAATTGATTTGGAATAGAATTAATGAACACGGTACCAAACGCAATTCTATTCCAGAATCAAAAATTTTGGACAGTTACCAAACAGCTTAAAATGCTTAGAATCAGTTCCCGGGAACAGAATAAAAAAGAATCAGTTCTGATCAGAATCAACTCCCGGGAACAGAATCGTTACCAAACGCGCCCTAAGTGGCTAAGGCTTGGTTTCGCGCGGTTCATTACGCCAAAGCAAAGGCTTTCAATGAACTATTGGAGCTATCGAGAGTACCAAATGATGACGGTAACGAAGGTTGCTGACTTTCGATGGACACGGAGTCAACAAGTTTAGTCGAACAGCGTAAGGAGTCTAGGGTTACAAAAACGTTCGCCAACTTGGATAGGTCTCCCTTCCTGGCACATTGAAGCTTGCAATAAGCACACATAGTAGATTCACAAGAAGCACATTGAGTTTAAACAGAAAAGAGAAAAAGATAGAAACATTTCTCCCAGTAGAGAATACATGGACATACCTTGTAACTTCTGGTTAGCATTTGGTCATGTAAAACATCTCGGAAAGCTCTTCCCCTAAAAAGTGAACATGAACTTTTTTGCACTATAAACGCTTTTATTTATACATAACTGGTAACAACACAAGCGCAGAAAGAAATAAAAAGTTAGTGCAAACTTGAGAAAAGAACATTGGGAGGTCTTTGATACAACGATGAAAAAGTAAGAAACTACAACAAATGTACACGAGCATATTCCATTGACCCACCAAAACCTAGTTCAGTGGTTGGATTCTTCTTCTTTCCTGTGTCCGGCACATATACCTTCATGCCGTGAAGCGAATGGTGGCTTCACTCCACTCTCTCTCCAACTATGCAAAAGCTGCAATATGTGATCTGGGTCACAAAAAACAGCAGCAACAATGATTCTGATGTCCAGCTTAAAATAACAAAAAGGAACCCAAAAGAGTAAGAAAATAACAGAAAGGGCAGCGCGGGAGTACATGGAAATTTAGGGCATCAGTCTCACTGCTTGCTCCATCAGTTCCCTCGTGTACCCAATCCATCAATCAGACCCTCCAGTTCAAGATAGATTCCCATGTCATTCACTGTCAGGTGGTCTTCTACTTCTATGTTGTCTGCGTCATCGCCAGCAACCACGTCTTCCCTGAGGAGTTTCTCGGACATCTCATGGAATACTGAAGACAAATCAGAGGGACCAGTTCTGGCCATCTGATCGGGCGTCTGACCCAGCGAAACTCTGAAATCTTCAACATCCATTGAAGGCCACGGGTTGGGCATCTGAATGGTGTCAAAATCCTCCGGCATGACCCTATTTGGCCAATGCTCCATCTGTGCCAAATCATCACTGATTCTCAGGCAATCAACGTTTGGGCTTTGAATCATGTGATCCATTGCTTCATTCAAGCATTTGGTGGCTTCAGCATCGGGACCAAGCAATTTGCTTTTCTTGCTGGATTCACAAGTCTCTAAATCTCTCTTCTGCCTCTTCTTCTGGATTAAATGCTGGACAAAGTTGGGGCTTTTGGCTGCTTTTGTGAGGAAGAGGAATATCTGCTGGTTCCTGCACTCGGCATGGCGAACCCGCTCGGTGACGTGCTCAATCTCATGCTGAAAGTTCTCCCGCTCTTCTCTTAGTTTAAGGATCCTGGTCTTCAACGCTTCCTGGTCCTTCTTAAGCGTTTTGAGTTCCACTTCATTTTCAGCTTTCTGGTAATCAGAGGTGACAGTACTACTCGATGTTTCTCTATGCTCGTTGGATCTGCGTCTCCTCTTTATATTCTTCAGCAAGTGCTTCTTCCCTTTGTGAAAACCTCGGTTCGCAAACTCCCATCGATCTGGATCGATCTTCCTAAAACCCTGCGACATATTTTGAATTATGATGCATAAAGAATAGAAGATAGGAAGAATCTACGTCTATGAGTTCATATTGAACCAAAGGCTAAAGAGTAGAAATAAGCAGAATGAAGGCCAAGAAAGTTTCAATGGAAGATGTGCACAAGGGGTATTAATAGGCCAATATAGAAAGAACACGGCTTACAATGCACGTCAAGGAGAGATCCTTTACAATGATCCAAATACCAGTACAAAGAGTGTGTGGAAAATTTTAAGAGTAAAGGCAAACGACTCAAAATCAATCTGGACACTACTACATATAATATGAACACAACAGTGCAGAATTATGCTTCTGGCCTTGCCTAAAAAGAAGAAAGGTATCCGAAGGCTTTAAAGAACACTGGATAGAAACAAAGCAATGGCCAAAGGAAACTTATCCTCGGCTAGAAAGTGCAAAATGGACAATTGAAACAGTAAAATGCAAAATACTAACCGCTATAAAGGAACTGCTGTAGTGCATTTCTGAATCCAGTAAGAAGATAATCTTTAATGGGTGTTCTGATATCACGGTTGGTAGTTTCTGCAAACTACCGTCTAAAGCATCATCACTTGAATATGATGACAGACCGAGGGCCTAGTAGGGGCCATCGTCCACCGGCCACTTGATGCAAATTTTTGTGAACATGTGCCGCGTGATTCATGAAATTTCATATAGAATCTGTGTATCTCGCCCACCGTTTCAGGTTTCTTGGTTTCCTTTTCCCTTATACTAGGGTAAAGCACAAATAGTAACCGACAAAATGGGTTAAATTGAGTCTCAATACCCGAGCAAACGTTTTGAGTGGAGTCCCTCGGAGCCTAGCCTATTGCCCCGGGGACTAACCCGCTGGCTGCTGTAAGAAGACCACACTCTCGACGACATCCAAGAAAAGAACCGGAGTTAAACCAAAACACACACACACATACATACTTTATACACATCAATACAATAGATAACGACCGCAAGGAATGATATAGGTTTGCTCTTATCCAAACATGAAGAAGTACCCACGTAAGTATTGAGCTGCCTGATGAAGCTGGAGAAGTTGGAGTGCTTGAAGTATCGAGGCAGGACCTCCTTGGAGAACTCCTGCTCGTCCCACACCACGAAGCTGTCCCGCCTCAAACCCCACGACACCACCGGGTCTGTCCCCGGGTCCGACACCATCTCATACGTCTTCCTCAGGAACGGCGTTGGTCCCGCCTCTCCCAGCCCCTCCATCGGCTTCGCCACATCGTCCGCTACTGCCTGCCACGAGCATGATGGCAATAAAATGGTCGCATCCCTGGGATCAGCAATGGTCGGGACCTCCTCCTCTTCCACTTCCTCTTTGATCTTCGCCGCCTTCACGGCCAGAGCTGGACAGGGTTCGGGCCGGGTCAGGGACGAATGCAAGCACGACCGAGCTCCAATTTTGCCATCGCCAATGGCTACTTCTGGCAAGGGACCCGAATGGGAAAGCGACCCAGAGCATCCTAGCTCGCCTGCACGGGGCTTTGATTGTGATCGAGGAGAATCGGCTCGGGTTAGGTTCAAGTACAAGGGCGACTGGGACCCTATCTCGCCATGGTCGCCACCGTCAAGAACAGCAACGGACGCGATTTCTTCCCGTGATTTTGCGAAAGGTTTTGCCTTTTCCAGCTCAAGACTTGATTCTTGGAAGAAGGTTTTGGAAAACGACACGCAAGAGCCATTGGTACGGCCGGCGGAATGATCGCCGGCGCCGAAGTGAGAGGCCGTCGTTAACTTGAGCTCGAGTTCAAGCTTTTTTCTTCTTTTATTTTTTCCCGTCAGAAGCTCGAGTTCAGGTTCAAAGGTGGAGATAGCATGAGAAATTTTCAAGCGAGTGAATATACATGGTAGGGCTTCGAGAGAGAGAGAGAGGGAGCTTGAATTGAAAAGCGGAGTGCGCAAGTGACAACGGCGATGGTAGCTGGCCTTATAGGGGAAACGTCGAGGAGCCGCCGTGCTTTTGTCTTTTGCGTCTTAGAAATGTTTTTTTTTTTCCTGAAGCACCGACACGGACACGTAACACGCGACACGACACGACAAACCGACACGTCATTTTTTAAAAATAGAGAATTTCGATACGTTTCGACACATTATATATTAAATATATTTTTATATATAAATACATAAATAAATAATAATAATAGCCTACAATTAATTTACAAGAAAAATATTAAATAATATCATTCACTATTTTAATTTGTTACAATAATATATAAAACTTAGAGGAAAAAAACATTGTTTAAAGAAAAATGCTGAAATTATATTTTTAAATTTATTTATTTATCATATATAGCATTTTTTATTACTTCTTTCATAGTAAAAGACTTTTTAAAAAACTAAAACAATTCTAAAAAAACAAAATTGAAAAAAAATTTGACATTGTGCGTGTATATTTATAGCATTTTTATTACTTATTTTATTACTTCTTTTGTATATATTTTTATTTTGACCCCATAAGTATTAGAAATTTTTAAAATTGACCACGTGCGGGTCGGAATCGCGTGTCGAAATTTTGGACTCGCGTGTCGAAGCATGTCGAAGAGAGTTGACCACGTGTCGGATTTTTCCGACACTCGTTGACCGCGTGTCCGACACGTGTCACATGTCGGACACGTGTCGAAGTGTCGGACACGACACGAAGGCTTTCGGAGAGTGTCCGTGCTACATAGAATGTTTTCCTATCGCTGTTAAGGATTAATATCTTGAAAACTCTGAAATTGGTATATACATATATAAATTTATCTAAAATTAATTTTTTTCAAAAATGATATATTTTTAATAAATTTATATTTAATTAATATACTTATGACAAATTTACTCTTTACTATCAAATTACTAAATTTGATGATACATGACAATTGACTAGTGTACCGGTTTAGGATTTTACTCTTCGCATGTCACAATTGTACAAATTTGCGATTTCTTGTAACATTAATCTAATTTAATGAATGGTATATTTGTCACAAATGTATCATTTTGGATTTTTTTGCAGTCGAATAAATTAATTTTGGATAAATTTATTATAAGTATATTAGTTTTTGGGTTTTTTGTGGTCATTTGGGATACATTTATTACATGTGTACCCGAATAAATTTGTCACATGTATATCAATTTACGATTTTTTAGGATATTAACTCTCTATCTTTAAGTTTTTTAATATCATGTCGGCATGGTTTAATAATAATCAACTCTATTTTATAAGTTTTTTAAATACAAAAAGTCACGTTAGCATATTTAATCACGTCCAGTTGCTGTATAAGATTATGCGGACAAAAAAGATAACAGCAGCCATATTTGTTCAACCAACAAGAATAAGTGACTTCCTTTTAAGTATTTTAAAAGTGAGGTCATTAAAGTCTCCTAAAAAAAAGCATGTGATTATGTGTAGAGATTTTGACCATTTATAAACTAACAGTCCGGTATTGTAGCTACTCTTATCAAATCAAATTACGTATGACATAAATAGCGTAAAAGCATTCAAAATTTATCTCAAGTTATTTCATGATATCATTTATGCTTAACAATTAGAAATTGTGACATTTTATGTCAGTTTCAATATTTTGTTTTTCAACTCAATGGAACAAGTTATCTTAGGCTGACTTGGATGAATAGGTATAGAAAATTATGCACGAATCGTGCCATCATATAATAGAGCTCATTCATATCTATTTCTCAATATATCCTTTCATTAGATTATAATGAGACTATTTACATTAACATTTGTCTAGTGTCTATTCATATGTAGGTTTAAACTTTTCGATTTAATTTTTTAGTACAGTATTAAAGTCAAGTTTTGTCCTCGCTTATGCGAATATTCGCATTACTGGTCCATGAAATTTTATTTTAACATTATGTTTATGTAGCCTCGTGCTACCTATTAGACCAATTTCTATTCTTTTTTTTTTTAAGGTTTTTTTCTTAATTGTTGAAAGTGTTAATCCTTTTCCCCACTCGCAAACAAAAACAGTGAGGAAGTAGCTACCAAAGGTCTCGAGGAAAGCCTGAGAGTATAAAAGTAAAGACAAGAAGGGGGGAAAGGAGCAGTTGAGAATTTGTTCCTTTTCCCAACGCTTTGGGAGAATGGAGATGGACAGGAGGAAATTGTACGCGTTTTGATTTTTTAAGTATCACTTAATGTGTGTTATAGAAGCGTTGACCAATCATCATTTACTTTCGTTGCCAGCTCAATCATCTTTACTTCACTGGACAGACAACCAAAACGTGTGTTTGCCGAGACCTCCCTTTTCGGGCGGTCTTGCGGACGCATTAGTAAAACTAAGTATTAAGCTTAATCCGGATTTTCCCAAGTCCATCAATTTACGACTTAATGATTTAAGTTTTTAACCTACAAGTCAATTTTTAATCGATTTGAGGTAAGATCGATTACAAATTCAAATGAAATATCAAAAAAAATATTTCACTGCTGTGCAACTAGCGAAATTAGGAACGTGGACTTATAATGCATTTTCAACACCTAACTTGTTTAAAGCCTGAGGATTAATTTCTTCCTTTTTTGTTTGTTTTGATTTTCAAGGTTTTTCCATCCATTTGTGGAGACAATTAACCAAAAATTATTTTCGACTTTTTCTGATTTTTATAGAAAATATAAAGTTTTTTTTTTATTTTCTGGAAAAACATAAATATGAAAAAGATAATAACAATATTAGTGACCCGGGCTGGTCAGACCCACGACTCCAACAGGCCGATTCGGATCCGGCCCGGTCGGCCTCCGAATGGTTAGAGAAGAGTTCCCTCACTTGATTTTTCTATTATTCTTTTCTCTCTACCTCTGATCTTTTTTTCTTTTTTTTTTTTATATTCTCTCTCTCACGTTGTCAGACTAGATGAGAATGGAGAGACCCCTTTTGTCCTCTTCCACTTTGGTCTTTTACTCCCTATGACCTTTTTTTCAATTTTTCATTTTTATGTCTCTCTCGTTTTCTCTCTCTCTTGTCTTGTCCTTTCTCTTCTCTGCACACGCCAGACTAGGAAAAGAGATAGATCCTATTTGTCTTCTTGCCAGACTAGGAAAGTCTTCTTTCATTTTTATCCCTTCTTTTGATTTTTTTTTTCCCTTTCTCTCTCCGGTCTCTTCTTCTTCACGCTGCCCCGAGACCGATCCTCAGCATCCCATGAACCCAGAACGAAAAGAAATAATAACTATGAAGGATCGCCCGATCCTCAACGACCACCAACGGCTACTGGAACGCTTTTGTGAACGATCTACGCTCGACAGAACCTAGTCAGGCCAACCCAGACAGACCCGACTCCTCCACTTTTCCAAGTCGGCCACGGCGACGCTGGCCGACACGGCCGCGAACGATCGACACGGAAAGGTCTTGGGCCAAGCTGACCCCTAGTTCCCCCTTGCAAATGCTACCCCTCCACGACCGTGTCACGGCATGAACAAAGGATGCACGAAACAATCAAAATATCCAGAAGCAGATCTAGTTGAGCCATTTCATCGAACAGTTGGAGCATGCTAGAGATTTCCGCCTAGATCGAGACTCAAACCTGGACCGGGACTCATGACAAACAACGAGCATGGACCGGGATAGCAGAACGTATACAAGCGATCCGGAACTCGCACGAATTGGAGAACGCCAGCCCGGTCCGGCGAGCCCGAAACAGGGCACACAAAAAAAAAAAAAAAGCAGAACAGGGGTGGCCGGCGATGTCCCTACCTGTCACGGGGACGTCGGACGACGGACAAGCTCGATAAATCGGGCTGAGTCCACCACTCGCCCCGCACGTCTCCAAGCCGGGATCCTCGGAAAATCGACCCCAAATCAGAAAAGCTGGGGGGCAGATCCGAATAAAACCTACCGCGGCTTGGACGTGAAGAAACGTGGCAATGGGTCGTCGGCGACGATTCAAGCGTGGTGGCCGACGGAGGCTCTCTTCCTCACACTCTACCCTCGCTTAAATCTCACAGATTTATCTCAGATCTCAGCCTCCCTCTCCGTCTCTCCTCGACCTTCTCCCAAGATCTCACTCTCTTCCTTTCCGGCCTCCCTCCTCTCCGGCTTGCTCACCCTTGGGCCTCCCCCGTTGTCTCTCCGGGGAAGTCCTCTGAGCTCGCTGCCCTCTCTGTGTGTCCTTTTTTGGTTCTTGAACGCCCTATTCATAGGCCAAGGGGGGCGGTCGACGGAAGTTGGTCCGGTCGCCGGTCCTTGGCGCGCCGACCGGCCTTGGTGTGGCCGAACCGGTGTCCCATCCAGTCTTCTTCGCGGAGGCGTGCTCGGCATTGAAGGCGAGCATTGAAGGCGTCTGCCCAGACATCCCCTCCATCGCCTGTCGACCCTCGTCTCTCTGCCGTAGGTAGCCTGCGCTCGTTTAATCTCCTGCGCAAGAGACTGTCTGTGGTTCCCTAAAGCCTACTTTTTTTTTTTTTTAACATAATCATTCGAAAGTAGGGTAAAATAAGGGGGAATAAAATAGAAAATAAAATGATTAATACCTTGAAAAATCATAAATCGGTACACGTATAACAAATTTATCCAAAACTAATTTTTTAACCATAAGAAACTTCAAACTGGTACACTCGTAACAAATTTACTATAACTGATCATAAAAAAATTATAAATTGGTACACTTGAAATAAATTTACCTTAAATTAATTTATTCGACCGTAAAAAATCCTAAAGTTTGTGACAAATATATCATCCATTAAATTAAATTAATACCACGAAAAATCACACAAATTGTATAACTGTAACAAACGGAAAATAATTTTTCAAATTGATACACCGGACAATTGTCACGTGTCATTCAACTTAATAATTAAATTTGAAGTTTGGGCCTTTCAGGATATTAACCGAAAATAAAACTTAGTAAAGGCAAATAATATCAATATCAAAATATTTTTGTTAGGGTCAAATTGGTCCCTGACTTTTTTTATACAATTTTATCTTAAATATTTAGTGACAATTTATGTGTCAACAGTGTTTAGAATAGAAAAAGGGGCATCACAAACTTCATGTTACACTTATGACACATTTACTTCAAACTTTTTTTTGCGTTGACATGGCGCGACACAAACGCTACATTAAAAAATTCAAAAGAAATATAAAATCCAAATTTATTGTTCATCAATTGTCTTCGAAACTCATATTAACGACCTCGAATCACTCAAGACTCTCAATTCTCAAGCCTCCCTCTAGGTTACAAGCCCTTAGGTCAAGCTTCAAGCTTAAGCAACCACAATGGCTAGATCTTGCTTCGAAGCTCACCACAACTAAATCATCGTCAAGGGACTCACCCCTCCTAAAACACTTGCCTATATATGAAATTTTAGATCTGCGAGCAAGCAATGATCACGGGTGATTAAGCAAGGGCTCACTAATGTCCTCAGAGGTCTAGGCAACTTTGGGCATTGATGGACAAGGGACAAAGGCGTTTTGGCTAGGCAATCGCGAGCTTGAAAACAACGAACAATAACTTTGAAGATGATGAACAATAACTTTGATTTTTTTTTTCTTTTTTAATCTTTTTATTTTATGATGCCACTTTATCGCCAGTTGTCCTTGAAGAAAAATTAATAATGCCACATTAGATTTTTAACAACAATTTTTACCGAAATCCTAATAAAGTATAAATATGTCACTTAATTATAAATTTGTGGTTTTTGGTGCCACAAATTTTTTGGATAAATGTATCATGATAGATATTGCTTACATAAATTAAGGTTCTTGTGACTTTTAACCTTTGGATTATGGTGATTACTTATGCATGTTTAAGACGCATGCACAAACATAATTAAGGCAAATTGGAAACAAGCCCAAAGAAAACATGTACTTAATATCCGATCATTAAGGGTGTGTATGGTCACATTTCTGTTTCCGAGAACAATTTCTTTTTAAAAACACTTTTTTTTTTTATTTCTGTTCTCGGAAACAATTTCTGAGCATTTAAATACGTTAGATAACTGAACAAAATTTCACTCCTGGAAGAGAAATGCGTTTGGTATAATCCAAAATATTTTTATGACTTTATTAATAATTTTATTACATTGTTCTTTTTCTTTCTTTTATTTTTTCTTTTTCTTCTCCTTCCTTTAATTGGTTGCCAACCTTGGCCATGGCCGATCGGCTAGACGAGGGTTGATGAAGTCGCTGGGCTCGGGGGAGCCTCGCCGGCCACTAGTGAGGTCCCCCCAGCCTTGCCATGGCTTGGCGAGGCTTGACCTTGCCCTAGCTAGGTGAGGCGATCTAGGAAGCCTCACTGGTGGCCAGTGACCTCAAGGCGACCTCGTCAGGGGTCGGCGAGGCTTCGGTGAGGTCGCTAAGCCTTGTCTAGCCGGTCGCCGGCCTTGGCAGGGAAGAAGAGAGGAAGAGAAAGAAAGAAAAGAGAAGGAAGAAAAGAAAATGCTTGTTTCTTGTTTCTTGAGTTGTTCCCAGAAATAAGAAAGAACCTTTTTTTTTTCTTTTTTTTATTCCAAATCTATTCTCGGGAACAAATTGTTTCCGGAAACAAAACGAATTACCAAATGCATTTTTGTTTTATTTCTATTCTAGGGAACAAAAAAATAGAAATAGGTGTTTCTCGAAGCATTACCAAACAGCACCTGAGTGAATAGACTACAAAGCACATCTATTTTGAGGCCTAGATTAGAACAAGGCAAAAGGGAAAAAAAATGACTAAAATGTTTCTATGGCTGATATATCATAACCTCCCGAAACCAAATTGTGCAATTTTAGGTCAATTTGAACATTCTAATTCATTATTTAAAGCCCTTATTCTTTCTTGGGTTCTCTATCTTGAACTAAATTACAAGAAAACTAATTTCAAATTATAGTGCACTGTGTTTGGAGTATGAAAATCTTTCATTCATTTAGTGGCTTCGAGCATGAGAACTTGTAACTTTCGTGTTTGAATTCAGAGGATCCATGCTTTCATCAATCTTCATGTCATTTGGTTGCTTAACTTGTTTGCACACTAAATGAATGGCGTAGCTTCTTAGAGTCCCCTCTGATGCTTGAAACAGTACCATAAATTGACTGCAATAATTTAGCAATTTCGAGTCCAATCCCCACATCATTTGCCGTGGAATGTATAGAACCCATATGTGGTTAGAACCCCATGAGGAGAAACAATCTACACAACCAAAAGTTTCTTGATGGTCAAAAAACAAATGGATCTCGCGCAAAATACTAAATTCCTTCTTATTGTTGAACCGACAATAGCACGAAAGGCTAGGTCGGCTATGTTATAGTATGATTCTGAAGACATAGGAAACCTTGTGAGTCCTTTCATGGTTTGATGAACGAACAACTTTGGGCCCTTGGTTCTTGGATGATAAATGTCAACTCGAGCCTCTCCAAACAATCCTTGCCATGTGGAAAATATACACTTGAGACACAAACATGTGCACGAGAGAGAGAGAGAGAGAGAGAGAGAGAGAGAGAGAGAGAGAGAGAGAGATTGACAGCATATTGTAATTGCTAGAGCTTTGATCTTGTATCAGCTTATGATAGCCAAAGAAGTCAACTCTTCTGAGTCGAGGTGATTCATTTGGATTATCGTAATATGTGTTATAAGTCCGCACATGTTTCAAGCGATTCACAACCTTTTGTAAGTAAAGAAATTATTGTTGGTGGGAGAGCTAGAATCTCTTGAAACTACATACACCGTTTTAAAAAAAAAAAGCTGCCGCAACTTAACAAATTGACTAATGCAAGGCTAACGAATTTGTTCTCTGACGGATCTAAAATTCTCAATGAGGACCTGCAACTTAATAAATTGACCAATGCATGTGGTATGCACTTTGAGGTAGTGATGTTACTGGAATTCTCGGTGACACCCAGAAGGCCTCATGCTCCTTTTGCCTGTTATTTTTTACTTTATTGGATGCAGTCATCCAGTTCTCTAGCATTGAGCATCGGTGTGATATGTACTCTGGCTTGATTCTACCATTTAGGTAACTATTCATTTATGTCCCGTGCAAGCTCTGAATGGTTTTATCCTTCTTCAGATGTTTTGAGCTGATGCAGTGCAGCTTCTCTTTTGGCAAATAGGATGACTCTCTAGATGCTAACTTCTCGTATACTTAGATGGGGCGATTTTTACCGGACCACGGCATGCATCTAACCGAGATTCCCTCTCCCTGTCTTGATTCTGATATGATAGTGCAATAATCTCAAATCGCTAGGACTTCAATTTTTTAAATGCCATACTTTGCCAAAGATTTTGATATATGTTCCCTAAGGGATTTACTCGGAGGCTGCTCTTTTTTTTATTTATTTTTGGTGGCGTCGGAAAGGATGCTGCTCCAAGGCTAAGGGTTATAAGAAATTCTTTTTGGTCAAATCCAAGCTTTCCCTTCATGTGCATCTTTGAGGTTTTATGTTGGGAACTTGGGATACATGTGAGAGATGATTAATTGATTTTCTAAATTTGCTGTCGATAGTATCAAGTATCAACTTGTCCAAAAGATTTTACTGATACACTTATGCTCTTCTGATCAGTTGCAATCTTAAGAGAGGAGCAGAAGCCTAATAGATATTCTGTTAATTGCTAGTGAGGCCCGTATGTGCGTGTCATAACTATCCACCTCTATCGACTTACATGATAATGTAAGCTTACGATGGAAGATACACTGGGTGTTTATGAAGCTAGAGAGGGCAAAAGCTCTCTTCAAAATTCTCCCCTTCCGCAATTCTCTGTTATGCATATACATTCACACATATGCTTGCATTTTCTTTTGTTTTATTTTGATCGTCTTCTGTATCTGTAAGTTACCTTAATTGCTGCTAATGTACATGTTCCGTCATGCGTGACTAAAATATTCCGTACTCCATTAAGGTATCGGCTTTCGGTTGGCGCTCAACCCTCGGATCCCGTCCAACGCATTCTCTTCAGAGCTGGTCGCTGCCTCCTCCACCCATGGCGGCAGTAGGACGCAATGGCGGACCATCCTGTTGATCCCGAGAAGCAAACTGCTTCCGTCAAAGCAGATAATCCACCCCTGAAGATGCAAATATGCTCAAGGCGACGAGACTAGACAGTGAAACTCAGCGGCTGCAATCTCATTCACTTTTCTGGAGTTCCCTGAAAATATTTTCGCGGAGCGCTTCAGAGAAGACATAGCAAAAGACATTGGAAAGGGCAATTGAAAATCTTTCTTTTTCCAATGAAGTTGCCAACCTTTTGTGAGAAGGAAGATGGACTGCGCAACCGTACCAGGATTTAATTCCTTAATTATCATTTAATGCCTTGTTATCTACATGTACGCCTTACGCAGAGTATCATTTTCTTCTTTGCCATCTCAATCATCTGACTTCGCTTGCATTCTTGTGACATGACAGCCAAAGCGTTTTTATTTATTTATTAACATTTAGGCTCTGTTTTTTTTTTTAACTGTTCGTTCAATGGAAATAATTTCTCGATTAACAGAAAATTTTTCCAGCATTTGAACCGTTTAGAAAATTAGTAATGAAAATAGTTTCCCGATTTAATGAAAAAATTATGCATAAATTAGGAAAGTGGTACGACCAAAAAAAGGAAATTTAGAAAATTGATTTAAAAAAAACGGAAATCATTATAAAATAATGACTAGATATCGACATTTGAATTAGAAATTCTATGCTTGGACACCCGAACCCTAACACTCATTCTCAGGTACTCGTGGCTTGGGCTCGTGGCTTAAGCCTGTGACCCCAGTCCACCTGCCTAGGACTTGGTCCCTGACGTCTAGACCAAGGTCACCCGTGCCCTTGCCCGGGTCCAGGCTAGGCCCAAGAACTTGGTGTCGGTGCTTGGGTCTCCAGCGCTCGTGCCTGGGTCCATTGAGATCGAGCTTGAGGCCCCACCGCTGTGCTCGTTACCTCGATACTAGAGCTGAATCCATAAAGACCGAGGGTAGGACCTCAATACCTATGCTTGGATCCCTAGTGCCTTGGCTCGGGTCCATCAAGGAGTGCTCGGGTCCCTAGTTCCCATGCACAAATTCCCTCGTACTCAAAGCTAGGTCCATCGAGGCCAAGGCCCGGGACCCTAGTACCTATGCCTCTATCCATCGAGACTAGCCTCAAGACCCTGGTGCCCATGACCAAGTCCCTAGCGCTCGTGCTCTAGTCCATTGAGGTTGAGCTTGGGACTTGGTGGCCCAACGCAAGTCCATAAAGTAGGGCTCAATATCCTAATGCCTATGCTTGGATCCCCCATGCCCGAGCCTAAGTCTAACGAGATCGAGGCCCCAAACCTTGGTGTCTACGTCCATCAAGGCTAGGCCTAGGACCCCGATGCCCATGCTTGGGTCTTCGGCGCTTGAACTTGGGTCTATCGAGACCAAGCTCGGGACCCCGGAACCCATGCCTGGGTTTGGCCTCGATGGAGCTAAGCTCAGTCATTGAGGACCCACGCCTAGTCATCGACACCTAGGAATAGGCAACGGTGTCTCGATGGTAGCCTCGATGGATTAGGACTCAAGTGTTGAGGACTTGAGCTCGAGCACCAAGGACCCGGGTCATCGGTTTCCTCACTTGGCCCTTGTGGAATCGTGCTCGGGTGTTGGGGATTCAAGCACAGGCACCAGTGTGTCAAGAAGTCGTGCATGGGCATCAGGTTCTCGATTTGGCTTCTATGGATGCAAAATTGGTACCTGCACTCTTGCTCGGGACCAAGTGGCCTTACATGGGTCCACGGTGCTTGGGTTGGGTCCATCAAGGTTGGATTCGAGATCCTAGTTCCTCGGTTATCCATGCGCAAGTCACAAGCACCCCAAAAGTGTATACGTATTTAGGAAACTTAGATAAGATTTTCCTTTCCAAACAATGAAAAATATTTTCCAATTTGTTTTAAAGATTTTTGTCGAACATAAAAAAAAGTTGCCATTTCCCTGGAAAATAATTTTTTGAAATAGAAAAATAACATTTTTCATGAAACAAATAAGGCCTAAATATCTCACCAAAAAAAAAAAAAAACACAAAGCCTAAGTACATTTGGAGTACCCCGATGTTTTATGGTCATGCCTATTTGAAATGGGTTAATATCATAAAAGTTCTGCAGACTGATATATTTGCATCATATTTCCTTCAAATTAATTGTTATGTCACAGAAAATTCGAAATAGGTACAATATTTGTCTCAAATTAATTTTTATGTTAAAAAAAAATCCCAAATTAGTGTGCCTCTACCACATTTATCCCAAATATATTTTCACATCACAAAAAATTATACACCAGACCTCTGGTGTCAAATCTACCCTTCCGTAAATTGGAAATTTGTTAAAATCTGCTAACTTTGCTCTCAATCTCAATTCATTTTCTTCATTTCTGGTTTCTTCAAATCTGCTTGACGTGATTGGACGAAGACTCACAAAAGACAAATTTGTGCCAATTGGGAAATTCTAATTGTTTGTCTAAAGCCCTTCTTCTTTCTTAAGCTTGGTCGTGATACGGGTTGACAATAAAATTTCTGAACGTTGACTTAGACCACATAAATCTGAGGGTAAAGAAAAGCACATCGGCAAGTTTATTTTCGCTATAAGGAGACACGCAATCAAAGCTATTCAAAAGGGTTTTAACATAACCGCCTAACTAAAACTACAAGAAAGCTAATTTCAAATCATGTTGTACGGCCTGAAAATCTTTCCTTTGTTTCGCGGCTTCAGACATGGGAACTTGCGTCCGTGTTCGGATTCAGAAGACAGACGCTTTGTCAATCTTTGTGTCATTTAGTTGCTTACCTTGTGCGTACGCTAGATACACCCTGCAGCTTCTTTGAGTCCTCTCTGATGCTTGAAACAGTACCGTGAAATGACTGCCATCATTCAACGATTACGAGTCCAATCCCCACGCCATATGCGGTCGGACTGTAAAGAGAAAAAACAATCTACACAACCATAAGGCTTGGCCTATATCACGGTATAATTCGGAAGATATAGGAAATCTCTTTGATGGACAAACCACTTTGGGATCTTGCTTATTGGATAAAAAATGTCAACCCATGTCTCACCAAGTAGTCCCTACCATTCGGAACATTTCACACCATTTTACACTTAACACAAGCACACAAACACATGTGCGAAGAGAAGAGAGGGGCAGCAGAGGGGGAGAGAGAGGCCTCAATTGACAACATATTACAATTGTAGGAGCATTGATCCTGGATCATCTTGTGACAGCCAGAGAAGTCAATTTATCTGAGTCAAGGTGATTCATTTGGATTATATCCCAACATGTGTGATAAACCCACACATGTTTCCCACGATTCACAACCTTTTGAAGTAAAGATGTTATGTTTGGCGGGAGAGCTAGAATCTCTCGAAGCTGCAATCAATGTGTCAAAAAAAAAAAAGCTGCTGCAACTTAGTAAATGACTGATGCATGTGGGAAGGCTAACAAATTTGTTTTCCAACATATCTAAAATTGTCAATGATGACCTGCAATAAAGATTTTTCAAGAAACTAAGCTCTGATAAGCTGCATCTTTGCATATTCAAGTAAATTGCGCTCGGAAGAGCTAACGGGAGAGAGAAATTGGTATAATCACTTAATCCCCACACAAATTCCAGGAACTTGCTAAGTTGTGAGCATCCATCAACAAAAATATGCTCAAGATGATGCAGTGTATAGATGCTACAAGGAAGGTTTTTAAGGTCTGCACAGTCCCTTAAATGCAACTCTTTCAGTTCGACTAGATTCGCAACAGAAGAGTATATTGCAAGCACGTACCTAGAATTCCTTCCCCAATATGCGGATGCTGCTTTTACTCGGGATTAGACGTACAATTTTCTTGTGGCCTGTATATAATGGCACCGATGGTGGAGAGTAACTGGGCCATTCCAGCCATCTTAATTCAACAGGAAAGTATATGGGATCACCTGAATGGTTTATGGAAAATTCTGGGCCTTTTCATGTTTGTGAAGGCTTGAGCACTGAAGTGTACTTCTTCAGGAGCAGCCAACTTGAGCATCATTGCTTCCACTCTATTAGTTCCCTGGCAGCACATATATGAGCACACGATTTAAGTGCAAAGGTGTCTAGGTTATGCAAGGAAGTATTAAATAAGATTTGCTGTGCTTCTGGTGTCTTTCGTTCTTAGCTTTCAGAATCTGCTTTTACTTTAGCATTTGAAACAAGAGTTTTATGAACACCTCAATCATAAAAAACCACAGCATTTAAGTTCCTGCAGATTTTTTCCATAATTTACTTTCTGGGGAGAGGTCAATGTACAAACCTTACATCTCAGGGTTGGATATGGAAAAAGTGACTATTATGGACCATCAGGCCATTATCTTACTTAGCAGAATATATTCACACACTTTTTTAGTATAAGGCCAAAAGTACTTTGTAAGAGGCTTTAACCCTACCAAACGGGCATACATATTGTCAAAAACAAAGGACCATGATTCAGGTTATTACCGTGCCTTCTGTTAGCACATGAAGCACATACTCATAGAACCACAACATGTCGCGCTCCCCTGGATCTTTGGGAGATTCCCTTCGAACAATTTCTCTTCCCATTTCTTGAATCATATCATGCATCTCCAGCTTGCCATACTTAATAGTGATGAGCAACTTATCTATAAGAACAGCAATTCCACCATCCGGGTAGAGATCACAGCTCTCCCAAAATTTTCTCACATAACTTATACACTCTCCCATGAAGAAACATGCTATGTCAGGAAAAATATCCTTCTGATAATCATCTAGACCATCAATTTTCAGCAAACTGAAGATTTCTCCACTGAAAACTTCCTTCATTTTTTTTAATGCCCTTTTCCATTCAAGCAAGCTCCTACTTCGAAGAAAAGAACCCAAAACTTTAATAGCTAATGGAAGTCCTTTGGTGTTATCCACTACATTATTTGAAAGCTCTTCATAATCTGAAGGAGGTGAAAGATTCCTGAAAACAATCAAACTCAAAAGCATACAAGCACTGGAATGTTGTAACGGTTGAACCTTGTATACACTTTCTATGTGATGGGCAGCCAGTAAATGTTCATCTCTAGTCGTTATGAGAATTCTACTTCCACAACCAAACCAATCACGTCCTCCAACTAGTGTTTCCAATTGGATTAACTGGTTCACATTGTCAATGACAATGAGGACTTTTTTATTTTATTTTATTTTTATTTTTTGGGCAAAGTCTACTCTTTATCACGTTCATACCTCTGTGGACATTGCCAAGCTTCAGACTATCGTCCCATTTTACCTGAGAAAAAAGTGTCCCTTGAAGCTGAAGTAGGCTACCTTCTGCGGATTTCTTGCAAGTTTCTCTAACATTGGGAAGAAAGCTGCAACAGTAAATTAGCAAAAGCATTGCAAGTAGCTTTGGCGATAGTCATCTTCCCTATTCCTCCAAATCCGGAAATCCTGACCATGTGAAGCTCATTTGATGCCATGTCTAGCAAAGTATGCATATGGGACGCATGCAAATTTATGTCAACCACGTTTTTGGGAACATGAAACTGCTCATTATTCAACTCGGCCCATACTCTCTTGACAATGCTCTTAATGACATAAGACTTGCGCCTGGTAGATTCCAAGCATAAAGCCAATGAAGAATACTCAAGGAGATTCAAAGACATTTGATACAAGCAGTACCAAGTTGATCTCCAATGAGATCAACTTGCGGTCAATATCTCATGCACCATAGACCAGGTTCAGTTCCTAGCAATCGGCACCTAAAAGAGAAGGTAGGGGAATCAACCTTTTGGATACCTAATTAATCAGATAAATACTCAGTCAGCCTTTAGTTCAATCAAGAAACAGATCATTACCCTCCTTTTTGCTAAACCTGCAAACCTCAATGGGCTTGTAGAGGGACATGGTCCAGCTGCATGTTTATTTACTCTATGCATGACTTTTGAATTCCCCTTTTAGAGTGAAGAAACGATACATAAGCTTTCCTGCTCCAATTAGAGTGAATTGATTTTTTCCCCTTTTATGCATAAACATTACCCTGAATTTATTTCCGAGGAAGTAAATGAAATTCCTTAATCAACAATTGGAAAGGAATAAATGAGAGTCTTACTTGCCAAACCAAAATGCCAGCCAGAGTTGTCTGCCGCTTTAGTCAGTGCTTCTCTCTAACCTCTTCACCTTCCCCGAATCGCCCTTCGACTTCAACCTTTATTTCCAAGGAAGTAAGTGAAATTCCTTAATCAACAATTGGAAAGGAATAAATGAGAGTCTTACTTGTCAAACCAAAATGCCAGCAAAAGTTGTCTGCCGCTCTAGTCAGTGCTTCTCTCTCACCTCTTCACCTTCCCCGAATCGCCCTTCGACTTCAACCTTTCGTCGTGACCAATTAGGGCTTGTCCATACCTCCCCTCTGGTTCCTCACCTCCGACGGATCCACCTTGTCCAACAGCGGCCACAAGATCTGCCCCATCGTATCCCTGCACTCGACGATTCTCACCAGCTCGTCCAAGCACCAGCCAGAGGACCCGTAGTTCCCCGAGAACACGACGGCCGAGATCCTCGACTCCCCGACGGATCCACCTTGTCAGAACAGCGGCCACAAGATCTGCCCCATCGTATCCCTGCACTCGACGATTCTCACCAGCTCGTCCAAGCACCAGCCAGAGGACCCGTAGTTCTCCGAGAACACGACGGCCGAGATCCTCGACTCCCCTATGGCTCCATGGAAGCTTAGGAACACGTCTTACCCGCATGGACGGCCAGAAGGACAAGGGCGGAGCGTGGCCGGAGGCCTCCGGGCTCGAGCTCGACGTGAGCGATGAGAGACGGAAGGGAGAGCAACCTCCTTCTCAAACAGCAGTCTGACCGTGTGAAATGCATCGCCTTTTGGACTGAAATTGGTTGATACAGGGCCGGCCATGGTTGCACCAGTGAACAGCTTGTGGTGAGAGACGTGCCCACGAATGAGGAATCCTTTTACGTGCATTAAGCATAATTAAAAATAAAAAATAAAAAAGTCACAAAAAAATTTCAAATTATGCCCATTACAATTACCCTAAATTTTTTTTCTTGCGATACACAAAATCCCAAATTTATACTTATATGAAACATTTATCTTCCAAGATCCATTAGATGGCTAAAACAACGGCATTTTTATTTCACTTAAGCTACGTGCGCACCATATCAACAACATTTACTTTTTGATTTCCATGTAGGCAAATTTTTAATGGTTTATGTAAGAGGTTATTAACGGTTCTCATTAACATAACTTTAATTTAGAGCAAATATGTCACATATATAAGTTTTGGATTTTTAGTGTCACGGAAAAGAGGTTCAGAATAAATATATCATAATGGGCATAATTTTGGGTTTTTGGTGACTTTTACCCTAATAAAAATTACTAAGCACATAAAATTTATGATTTCTTACAAAAAGTTACCAAGAAATATCAAAAGTCATTTCAACATTACGGAAATTACCAAGCAAGTTTGAATACTTTGAGTGATTGAAAAATTACTAACCTCATTACATATTTTTTAACCTTTGTAAGCTTAGCTTCACTTCGTATTATTTAAATTACTTCAATTTGAAAATGAAATTGTTCATCACGTGTGGATGTTATAGTAAACGAAAAGCTACTAATCACATATAATTAATTATTTCCTGTATTAAAAGTTGCTAAACATATTAAAAGTTGCTTCGATGTATGATCAAAAACATTTTCACAATTACGAAAGTAAGTTTTCTTCCGTAAGTGAGATAATATAGGCTAATTTTTTTAAATGCGTTGACCAATGTTATAAACATATGGATGGTATATTTGAAAGGACCAGTTACCTATACCCTGCAAAATATCAAAGTGTAATGAAATATATTCTCTATCTATATTATTATAAAAAAAGAAGAAGTTTCTGCTATTTTATTTTTCCTCAAGCCGTTTATAAGTAAATATCACATGAGTAAACAAATGTAAAATCACAAACCAATGGCCATAAAATTTTAAGAAAACTCTTGAAAATTCAAAAAGGGCGATTGGCTACTATTTTCTTGAAAATTTAAAAAGGGCGATTGGCTAATATTTTCATCAAGCAGTTCTTCCCTTTTTATTTATTTATTGAAAACTATAACGAGTTATCATTTAGTATCCATCTTGCAAAATTGCTTGCACTAATAAACACGTAATTCAGACAATTTAAAGGATAATGGTTAATAGTTTTTATCTATATTGCCATCCAATTTTATCGTTTCCATTTCATTTTGTTGTTCCTTCCCTTTTACAATCTTAATTTTGTAATAATTTGACAATTTTTTTTTGAAATGTTAGTATCATTTATAAGATGATGTACGGGAGCTTAGGGGCATTCCTCAACATTACAAAGATAACTAAGGACATGAGAAAAATGGAGTGAGGGAGTCTCCATATAGTAGCCAATATTTCATTTGTTTGGGAAGATCTAAATTTTTGTAATATGAAGCTTGCCCTTTGGCAAGTTTACAGACTTTAGCCACAATGATAAAGACATTATTTGACTTGTTTTGGAAACATTTACAGTTACATTCTATCCAAATGCAATATATGGTTACTGCGAAAATTACCCTGAGAAGCTTCGTTGCCAAGTCCTTGCCTTTGATAGCCTTGATTATCCATTGGAGTTAATCATTCCATCCTCCTAAAGAATAACATATTCTCTATTGTGTGAGGATAATACGCCATATGCTTTTAGTTCATGTGCACTGAAATAATAGATGATCTCGATTTTCTAGACCAGCCAAACATAAATTACGATGGATTCTAACGTGATACGATCTCCATTGTTGGTAGTCTATCTCTACAAACTAGCCACCCAATAAAATTGCATTTGTTGACGCCGCCTATCTATATCAATTGATACCATCCCGCTGTCGATCCCACACTCTTAAGTTCATTGTATAACTCTTTGCAACAATATCTTTGCCTAGACATAGTTTATGCTAAAGTCGGTCTCAATTTAAGAATGCCACGCCAACTCCACGCCATACTACCCTTGATATTTGAGCTGCATGATCGAAATGCCTCTACATTTGGTACTGTGAACTAGCTTACTCCATAGGGAAGAGGACGGAAAATTTATAAGGCTAGAGCATTCAGCATAGTAAAACTTTGTTCCATAAATTTAAATTGAGTAACCCTATTCCTCCCTCCCTTTTTGGCAAGCAAAAAAAATTCCAAGAAACTTTATGTGATCTGTGGCATTCCGTATTTCTATTTCCTAAGAATTGCCTAATCTTCTTCTTCACTTCGTATATAGTTTGCTTTGGAAGTAAAAACATTTGCATCAAATAAGTACATATGAAAATAAGTATTGATGGTCAACTACAGATGACCATGATAGCTAATATGTTGCATGCCCTAGCCTTCTATTCTTTTGAAAATTTTATCAGTCATACTCTTGCAATTTGTGTGCGTCAGTTGCCTTGTGACAAGAGGAACACCAAGGTATCTAACAGAAAGGGTACTTGTGAGGAAAGGTGTGTGATCCAATATAATACCCTATTTTACCTTGGCCAAACTAGAGAAAAAGATTTGGCATTTATCTCGGTAAAAATGTAGTCTTATGAGATATGCAAATTCATCAAGTGTTTTGACAAGGCAAATAATAGAATCGACATCCCCATGAGCAAGATGAAACAAATCATCGTCAAAGCAAAAGTGAGTGATTTTTCTTGTTTGTAGTGCCAATGATACTTGAAAGAAGATACGACCACTTTCTCAATGATAAATCTGTTAAGAATCTCCATAATTAAGACAAACAAATAAGGAGAGTCCGTTGCCTGGCCATAGTCCATTGGTACTAGCAAAATAGCCAACTTGTTCGCCATTGAGGCTTATTGAAAACCTCAGTGTAGTAACGTATGGAGCAATCAAATCAATCAAGTGCCATGGTGAATTGATAGCTCTTAGAACCCCGAGTATTACCTCCCATTTTACCATGTGAAAAGCTTTCATGAGTTCAATTATTGCCACACGTTTACCTTTGTTGCCCTTATGGTAGTTGTGAAGGAGCTCCTGGCAAAGTAGAATGTGCTTCAAAATTTGTTGACTCAAGATGAAAGCAGTTTGGTTGAGGCCAACAACCGAAAGAATGATATAGTTGATTATGTCTATAAGTAGCTTCAATATGATCTTATATAAGACATTGCAACATGAGATGAGTCTAAAATCTTCCATGCGAGATGGATTCAGGACCTTCAACACAAGGGATATCATAGTAGAATATATAGTTCAACATCCTCCTTGAGGCGGAGAAGTCCATTATAGCATCCTCTATGTCATCCTATGATGGGCCAGGCTTTTTTGTAGAATAAATTGTTATATCCATATGGACCTATAGCTTTGAAGTTGTTGATGCCTTTCGGAACTCTGAGGATCCCAGCTTTTTGAAAGCTTGGTGAAGCTATGAGGTCACTTACATCTTCCAGGAATAAGGAGGCATACCGCTTATAAGGGATATGAATGTGTCAAGAGTTGCCAAGTATGCGATAGTAATAGGAGACAATTGTATCCCTAAGAGCCCCCTCATTTGTGATAATAGTTCCATCATCAAGTGAGAGTTGAGTAATTCTGTTCTGGGCACTATTACTCATCATGGAGGCAAAGAAATCTAGTTGTCGTTGTCCATCTCCTTAAGCCATAGATTTCTAATTTTTTTTCTTTAGGAGAAATTCTTCATGTTTGCTAAGGGTGAGTAGTTGCTCCAATTGTGCCTTTTCTTCCTCCTGAGTGCTCATATTGTAACAGTCCAATGCAAGAACTTGTTGTTACCATTGTAGGTTCTCCCCGGCTTTCTTGACCTTCATGCACAAGTCGCCAAATTGAGATTTATTAAGATAATTGAGTTGTTGTTTCAATGCTTCGAGCTCCTTCACCAAAATAAACATTTTGAATCCTCTAATTTCGGTCCAAAAATTGAAGAATCTAAAAGGTGGGTTCCTTCTCCCAGAGTAGTGTTGAGACATATCAAGCAGGAGGGATGATTTTAAACACCTGGTAGCAAAAATTCTACCAAATAATAAGTGTACCTGTGTGTTGCCAATTTGCATTTAATGAAGACCCTGTCAATCTTGCTCGCTCTATGATCATCATTGAACCTTTTATATAACCATGTGAAAAAAAGGCCTGTGGAATGAGGCTCGATGAGCGTAAACTCCTCAATCGTAGTGTCTAGCTCATTTATTTCAAAAGTCCATCAAATATTAGATTCGATTCGTTCATTTGTATCTCTCGTTTCACTGAAATCACCTATTAGTAGCCAATGCACATTTTATTTATTATCAGTAGAGAATGTGTTAATGTTCAGACACAAAGTAATGCATCCATGAATTGCAGAAAGGAGAAATGGGTCATCTCCTGGATTCTCAACAAGGAAGTGTATGACTTGATTGAAAACTTCCATCATAGTCAAGCTAATAATGGACGGTTTCCACAATATCCATATTCTACTGAGATTGTTGCTTTGATAGTTATGGATGCATTTCCAGCCTCAAAACCTAATTTGACGCTAAAAGAAGAGTGTTTTGAATTGTATATATTAGTCAAGCATAACATGAAAATAATTATGAGTTGGAAAATTGTAAATATTGGTCTATTTATTTAGTTGCTCAGCAACTAAATTCATTATAAGAACTCTAATAAAATTGCAAGTTGAAAAAAGTTAAAAAAAAAAGGCGAAAATCATAAACCCCAAAACCCTGATTGCGCCTTGACTTCACCCAAAAGAGCGACAGTGATTGCACTCGGTTAGCTTTGCGAGTGAAGCGAAGAGAGGAGAAAAAGAATGGTGGTTCAGATCCATTAAGTGAGATTTGGGTTCAAGAATCGGCCCATCTATCGGGTCATGGCCACGGATAGCAAATCTCCTCGCGACGGCATGCATCTAAAAGTATTGGGATGCCACACTTACCCAAATTAATTTTCGTGCCGGAGTGCTGATGTTGTCTTGAATTCCACATAATTCAATCGGGAAATCTAGGAAGGCTTGAAGATTTTGAACTATTTGTTTCCTAATATATTTCCTAGATTTGGGTTTCAAATTTGATAATATCTTTATGGTGGAATTCCTTTCCTACTAGGTTTAGGAAAGTGGGGATCTAAAGATCTATTTATTTCAGCATTGTACCCTGTACTCTTTACATACGCTCAAATAAGAAATCGTCTCTCTCTCTCTCCTGTGGACGTAGGCGGATCTTTCGCCGAACCATGTAAATCTCCGTGTTCTTAATTATTTTTGTTTTCTTTTTCATCTAGTTAGGGTGTTCTTCTGCACAACATGGAGAAAATCTCAAATTGATAAACAAGTACCACATCTTTCCCAAATTAATTTTTATATTAAAAAAATCCACTTTGGAAGGGAGAAAATTGATAGATTTTAAGGTAGAAGTCACCAAAAACTCTACACTATGCCAACTGTAAGACATTTACTCCAATTTTCTTTTTCTTTTTGTGACACAAAAAGATCTCAAACTTATACTTATGTGACACATTTATCACAAACTTATATAATGTGATACATTTAACTCAAATTTCTTCTTGTGACACCAAAAACCCCAAAATTATATGTGTGATATATTTATCCGAAAACTTTGGCGTCACATAAAAAAGTTTGGGATAAATATGTCGTAGGAGTACAAGTTTTGGGTTTAATAGTTTAGGATAAATGTGTCATGGTGGCTAAAGTTTGGAGTGTTTTGTAGCTTTTTCCCTAAATTTTAACATAAGTTACTTCATTAGAAACAATTCTTTGCAAGTTAGCCTTTTCCAAAATTGGTGCAACTGACAAGATAACTAGAAGTTTCTCAGAAAAAATTTCATCCTTGCGTCTTCTTCGCTTTAATTTTGTCTACTTGGTGGAACATCTTAAGCCAGGGACTTGAATTTTAGGCTTGTTGCGGCTAGTCCTTTTCCGAGGACAATAATCCTACAAAACCTTATCTCTGCTCTTGTGATGTTTTGAACAGAACTAGTTTATCCCCTTTTTTAGGAAAAAAAAAAATGATAGGGGATCTTGTACACATACTCTAAATGCATCTTTATGAATTCGGAAAATTAGATTGGAATAAATGTGACATGAATTTATCATTTTTAGGATTTTTTTTATGGTATTAACCATATTCTTTTATAATCTGTGTATAAAAAATTCCTTATCATTTGGCAAGGACTAATGTAGGAACAACATGTTGGGTAGCCAAATGTAACTAAGCATTCGCCAGCCCTTGCTTGACCACTTGCCAGATCTAGCCATGACGGCTGCGAGCTTTGAGGTTTAATCTAACTTTTAAGCTCACGGCTGCCGTGGCCACTCGAGCTTGAAGCTTGGCCTAAGGGTTTGCTTCATGGAGGAAAGTATGTTTTTTTACTTCCTCTTGAACAAGTTCCACAAGCTTTTATGTCAAAGAGGCCTGTTAAGGTTCGGAAGATTTTCTGCTTTATATGCTTTGACTGGGAGCCACAACAATTTCAGGTTCTCTAATGGGATCCTTTCGATCAGAGACCATACGTTCCTTCTGCACTTCCATCTCAATCCTGATGGCTTCCTTTAGAAGAAGGGTGACACCTTCGACTTTTTCTCTTTCATTTTCATCTTTTTATTTCTTGAACCAGTTGGAAATGAGTCACGAATTTCCATAGGTAGCTTCGAGTCGGATCTCCGGCGGGTGGTCAAGCAGGGGCCGATGAACGCCGCCAGAGGTCTAGGTGGCAGGGGGCAGCAATGAACATGCGCCAGAGAGCTTTGGCCAAGCAATCCCGAGCTTGAGGACGATGAATACTAACTTCAAATTTTCTTTTTCTTTTTTTTCTTATTTTTAATCTTTTTATGGTGTGGTGCTTGCGTGGGTGCCTCTTGTCCTTGAAAAGCACTAAGAATGCACATTGGATCCATGTCAGATTTTTAACATAACCCTAATAAAAGATAAATGTGTTGCTCGGATACAAACTTGAGGTTTTTGGTATTACACCAAAAAATTAGGTAAATGTGTTATAGTTTGAGGTATTTTGTAGTTTTTCCCTAAAAATATCACTGTGCAGATCATGGGTTCCTTTGAGTTCAAAACTAAGGTTGCGTTTGGTACTAGCTTTGGGAAGGGACATTAGGCGTCTAAGGATCTTTGGGCTAATGTTGGGGTGTTTGGTAAAAAATTTTAAACCCAACTTGAGATAAAGTTTGCCTTTGAAAAGTTGAAAGCCCAAGGTAAGTCCTAGGCTGCCTTGGGCTTTCAGCCTTCTCGAAAGGTAGGGGAAGTAAAAAAATTTCTTCCGATTTTATCCTCGCTGATTTTTTATTTTATTTTCCGATGTTGCCCTTGTTGATCATCTTCTTCTCCCTAGGGCTGGCCGGCGTGTTTGCTATGACTACGAGGGTTTGGCCATGGGCTAAAGAGAGGCCGGTGACATTGCTGGCGACCCAAACGACCGTCGTCAGCGGTTGCGCAACCGTCGCCGGGGGGTCGCGCGATCTAGGCGAGTGCCTTTTGGGTCATTCGACCTTCACGAGACCAACTAAGGTCACCTAATCCAGACAGCAGATAGCCCTCGATGGTCGTGGGACACTGGCGAGGGCTGCCTAGTGTCGGGCGACCCGACTGGCCCTCGTCAGGGTCAAGCGATCGCACGCCGGTGAGGGCCTAGGTTTGCATGACCCACCTAGCCCTCGTCGAGGTCGAGTGAGTGCCACCCAGCTGGCTCTTGCCAGGGTCACTTGACCCCGGCAAGGGGTTGTGTGGGTCGCATGACCTAGCTGCCCTTCATCGGAGTTGAGCGACCTCTGCAAGGGTTGTGTCAGCAAGGGTTGTGTGGGTCGCATGACCTAGCTGCCCTTCGTCGGAGTTGAGCGACCTCTGCGAGGGTTGTGTCAGCAAGGGTTGCCTGGGTTTGCTCGACCCAAGTGGCCCTCGCTGGGGTCGCCTGAGTCAACCTTTGCCAGTGGTCCCCGGGGGCATACGACGGTCGCCGACGATCCACCGACGACTGATCTGGTTCGTCAACGGCCATCTAGTCTATTAGGGGCAACTTTTTTTTTTTTTAATAACTAAAGTGCTTTGTATGAGTATAATTTTTCCAAACACAACTTAACTCAAAAGTACTTCACAATTGACTTTTAAATTATGATTCAACAAACACAATTTGCATTTTGGAAAACCACTTTAATTTAAAGTTCTTTGCATTTTCCTAAAGGTTTTCCCCAAAAATCCAACCAAACGCAACCTAAGTACGTTTGTTTAGCATATAGAGCAATTCTCGGTTACGAACATTGGCTAGAGCCAGACAACAGTTTGGTGCAAGGTGTATCGAACTTTTTCTGCAAACAGGAAGAGTATTTTATTTATGTTGGCTAGTTGATTAATCTCTAATTAAAGTTTTGGCTTTATCTTCTTGTATGATAAACGTGACACCAGCTCGAGGAATTTTTACCTTTTGAGAATTTGTCACTTCATGATAACATAAGATAATGTAGGGTTTTGGGAACCAAGACACTTTGACTTGCAAGTAATTCACTACCACCAGCAGAGTTTTCTCATAGGACAAATAACATGCATCTTCAATGTAGAAGTGGGGATTATGTTTGCCTGATTGCTACCTTCATTTGAACAGTGGAACTCGGCAAACACTCCTTCCCCCGATGGTCCAATGTACTCAATAAGATTATGGATGCCAATGATTGTCCTTGGCCGGCATGCCTTGACATTGGCAGTCCGGAAGAACAACTTCTAAAGAGGAGAAGGTTTGCAGAAATTCAAGAGGCCTTTAGCTAGGCTTTCAATGAGGATAAGGACAAGTTCGAGAAATCAAACGTTTCTTCCTCTTCGCCATCTTCATCTTCACGAGCAACGAGGCCTAAGGAAAAGCTCCATATGAACAACAGATCATTGTAAGATTTCAGAAATGCATGTGCCGTTGTAATAAAACCTTCTACTTTTCTCTTGGTTTTGCATCTGCGAATTTCTGTCTCTGTACCGGGGTTTTTTAACAGGTCATTCAAAAAGATAGGGGTGGTGTTATAGTTTCTGTTAAAAGTTCAATCTGGTGAGAATCGCAAGGGCCATTTCTCTCAACATTTCCGTGAACTGGTGTAGGTCTTTCAATTTTTTTTGGCCGTCTTAACAGGAAGTATTGCAAGTAAATGATCAAGTGCATATGGGGTCGAAGAATTGTGTCCCGACTACTTTCGACATGGAATATCACAATTCACAGGAGACTATCTCAGACCAAAATTTGGTTAGCATGCACAGAAAAAGCTTGCAGTTCAATATGCAGAAGTACAGAGTACGTATGGATGCACCTAGATACATCATGCGTACTCTCGTTCTCTCGAAACTCAGAAATATTATCTGGTGCATAGAAAAAGCTCTATTGAGAACGGAAAGAGACGCTGAGAAATTCTCTGGAAACGTCTGATGTTCACTCAGGAAGACTTCAGACAGACGTCAGAGAGTGATCACCTTTTGGGAGCATTCCAGGGTCGCTGCTGTCATTGTCCTGGTCCATCATTTGTGTTTGTCCCCACTTTAATTAGTCACTTCCTAGTCCGAATTTGGTAGGAGTCACTTCCTAGTCCGAATTTGGCGGGAGTCACATCTGTCATGTACTAAAAGATACACCAAATATAGATAATATCTCTTGAGGCCAACTTTACAACGACACTTGGCTTAATTTCCACCTTAAATTTTTTTATTTGAGTGAGGATTGGACCGCATTAACTTTAAATATACGAATTATATCAGTGATGAGATGGAAACCACGTAATTGATCTACTTTGTCAAAGATTCTCCAAGGACTCGGTTAATTTTATTCAAATAGCCCTTGAAATAGAACATTTTCTCAAAAGGTTCTCTAAAATAAACTTCATTTCAAATAAAGTCCATAAGTAAGCAACTTAGTCTTTAATCACCCACAACTCACCCGCTAATCAATTCTTTGCCGACGGAGAGGCACGTGAATCTCATGTGACACTAACCAAACCATGACTAAAGACATTTTCATTTAGGATGGAGGTTGATCCATGCCCTAGATGCGAGATCTAAGGCTCAAATCAAGCATAAGCATGTCAAGATTTGACGCTTGTGGTCGCCACTATTTCGTTCTTGATATGACGATGGCTGATGGGCAGGGAGAGAGATGCGCGCGGAAGAGATGGTGGAGAGAGCGTTCATAGAGGGAGACGAGGGTGATGACGGCACACAGAAAAGGGGAAGGGCGGCAACATCAGACGAGGCAACGTAAGATGAGGCAATGCTATCATGGTGATGGCTGCCTGCAGTTGCAAGATTTTGGTGTCCTGGCGACCTCTTGTTGGCTGTCCATTGTGGATCTTGTTGGTAATTTATTTGTAAAACAAACTTGAAAGTTTATTCTCCCACATGGAATAATTAGAAGTGTGTGTGTCAATATACAAGTGTGAAAGCCTCCAACTCTTAGAAGTGGAAACAATGGGTTCAGTGGGCTGGACCTTACAATGCCCACACGCTGGTATGCAATAATTAGGTGCACTTTACAATTGGGTTACCATTCTTTTTAATTAATTTTGAATTTGACTCCTAAAGGTTATTCGGCATCTTGCAATCTTTAAGAGGTAGAAGTTATAAAATTCAGAATTATTATTATTTAATTGGAATTCCCAAAATGTCTTTGGAGAAAGTATCTATTCAAAATAATTCTAAAAGACTGCTATAAATTCATTTTTTTTGTCTCATATATTCTTTACTTTTGTCAATTTTCTTTCAAAAAATTACAGCCATTTATTTTAATTGTTATTTTTAGGAATTTTTGGAGAAACGCTAGAATTGCTATCCGGTATTCTTATTGAGATTTTGTTGTATCGATTTTGTTAAAAAATTATTAGTAATGTTTGGGG